>NC_066625.1:44325095-44446188 GCF_025201925.1 Gopherus flavomarginatus | reverse complement strand
CTGTGATAGAGACAGAAATTTCAAACAGGGATGGAAAGGGGAAGACCAAACGAAAACAAGTGCTGAAGACAGGTCAAATAAAAATCAGGAACTGAACTCCCCCAAACTTTTCCCCTAAATAGGACAGAGGAGGGGAATGAATTCAGCCTTCACATCCCATCCAAATATGCAGGGGGGAGGGAGGAAGCTAATGCCTGGTGTCTCCTCGAATCTACAGGAAGCCATGAGCTATATTTACCCTGAGGATACAACCCCTGCAAGGGACAATAATGAACTGAGAGACCTCCCAAGGGCTTTGCTGGGCATACCAGATGTTTCCTTCTGGCACTTACAGATTCTGAGTTGGTTTAATGTTTTTTCACCTATGCGAGGAGCTCTCACGCTCTCTCTTTCCTCAGAGCCCTAGAGGTCTGGGACCCATGGCTCTTCTCCTTGTTTCAGCTGGGAGATCACACCAGGCTGGGTAACAGGAAACCTTGCTGAGATGAAAGAAAAAAAAGAAGTTCAGTTGATTTCATAAGACTTTGTCATAAAAAACATTCTGTTTATTTAACTTCAGAGCTTAGTGTGACTTGGTGGGCCGGAGGCAGTTCTAACTGAAAATGCCAAGATCAGGGCAGGCTGAAAAAGAGATCACCCACACGGGTTATCGAGAAGCTGAAAAAAGAAATCACACAGCCCCCTTTATTGCATCCCAGTTTTCTGACTCCCAATCAGCACCTAGATCCAGTAGAATGAGAGGTTATTTAAAAACTGCTCACATAAACAAAATGATCTTCTGACCCCAAAGGTCAGTCATGTTACCAGGTCAGTATAGGTTTGGATCTTACCCAAAATACCACACTCCCAGCCAATCCTATAGCATCTAAACTAAAGGGTTAAACGAAATAAGACATAATGAAGTTAAATGGGAAAGCAGTCAGATACATTCCAAAATGGATAGTTCAGGTTCTTAGCAGTATTGGTGAGTTGCTGGTGTGAAAGTCTGTCTGGAACACATCCACAGCTTTAATGGGTCATTCAGTCCTTTGTTCCAGGGTTCAGTTTGAAGAGAAGTTGCTCCAGAGGCAGGAACGGGGACTGACGACAAAACGGAGATGATGCAGTTGTGCTTTATATTCCTTTTGCTATGTGGCTTGTTCTTCCTGTGTCCCAAACACAAGATTCACAGCACATGGCATGGAAAAGCCTTGAAGTTCTCATTACACAGGCATACCCCTGCATGTCTTGCTGACTCAATAGGTGTATCCCCTTGGTCCTTTCCATGGGCTCATTGTACAGCTGATGACCCTCAATGGGCCATCAAACAGGCTAGGCAGTGTTGATGCCAATATGTCTGGAGGTGTCACCCAGAAACACTGCATAAGTCTGGAAATACAGATACACCCTACATATCTATAACTCACAATACAAAGGTGATACAAACATAGAAACAAAATGATCATACTTGGAAAATCATAACATTTTCCCTCACACTTTCCATGGCATATCTAGCACGATTCATTGCAATTTTATCAGATTTTATTATTTTATTATTAATACCAAAAGTGTCTCACAATTCCATACAGTGTCATACTTGGTAAACCAGTGAATTTCCAGGACCAGTTCCCCAGGTCCATGAAGATGCCGAACACTATGTTTAGAGGGATTGAAATACCCACATATCTGCTGGGAACACACACACAGACACGATGTCAGTCCATACCCTTGTGTTCACTCTTCTAGAGAATTATGATCAATTTTGTACACAGTATGGCTTGTGAGGTATCATTTGAAAACCCATAACCTGCTGAATATTATCCTCCTGTTAAAACGTGTAGTAACACTGTATATAAAGTTATGAGATTTTACAGTATGATATTACTGAAAAAGTTACAGTTCTGGGGAACACTCACAGACCAGTTCCTCAGAGACAGCAAGGCAAACAGATGGTAAAATAGCCATTCTCCACCAGGGGGAAGGTGTGAAGACGACATTTACATTCCATCACAGGGACCTCTTGAAGCTGTTGTGGAAAACAACCACACAATTGATTTTGAATCAGCTCAGTTTGAGGCTCTTTTCTTGGTTACAAGCGCACAGGGGACGACAGTTATTGGAACACTCTCCCTCTGAGCTAAAAATCACACATGCCTTTTAAAGCTTAAAACCACAAACAATGACACATATGTTGCACATTAATTACCTAATTTGGAATATATTGCGAAGTATGATGCAGGTGAAAAGCAAGCTGAACAATCAGTTTTCCATATTCGGCCTATCCTCTTATTGTTATTCCTAGTCTAGTTTGTGTTTTGACTTTTCTAACACTTTCACTGTGGTTATGTTTCACAATCTCGGTTATTGCAAATCAGTGTGTTTGGAGACTTTCCACTGCACCTACTTAGGCCCCTTCGGCACACAAAGCCATTATTCCCCAATTCGGGGGATTTTCCATTTCACTTTGCCTTTCTCTGCCCTTTACACAGAGAAACAAGCTCAGCTAATACTTTAGGTCTACCAGCTTGACCAAAGCTCCAAAGCTCTTTCTGTAGACTTTCCCGCACAATTCTCACATCTCCAACAGACAGCCTGTCACCGTGACTGAGCTGAAAACTGAAGTGGTTTCTAGTACAAAGGACTGAATTCTAAAAACAGGTGAGGAAAATGCTTGAGACTCTCTCTCTCTGCCCTTTCCCTCTGCTCATGATGACTCCTGAAGAGCTAAACATGGGCGGCAGAGGTGGGTTAGGCCGAGACCTGGCTGAAAGGAAAACCAGCCTGTCTCAGGACAGGGTGAGAGAAACATTTGCCTTGAATCCGTTTCAGCTTGTTAACGTAGACATTAGTTTCTGTTTTATCTTGCATTTCTTTTGTAAATAATTCTGAGCTTTATGCCTCATTATCTGTATCTTAATATATGTTTTTTGATAGTTAACAATCTTGTTTTATTCTTTATCTAACCAGTGTGTTTGTATTAAAGTGTGTTGGAAACTCCATCTGGGATAACAAGGCAGGCGCATGTCATTTTCCACTGATGAAATGGCAGACTTCATATGAGCTTGCGTTGTTCAGGAGTGTGCTGGACAGGGAAAGATGCACATTTCCTGGGGAAGTCTGGGAGCAGAGAATTTTCTGGGGTTCTCCTGTGAGGTACTGTAATTTGTGAGTCACTGACTAGCAGCACTCAAAACTGTGTAGCTGGGAGTGAGTTACATGCTGGAGACTGTGCGTGAACTGCCCAGGAGTGGCTGCTCTCACAGAAGAACAGTGGAAAAGGCACCCCAGCTTGAGAACTGAGGGGACACAGCTGTTCAACAGTCCAGGTTGCACTGTGGTTAATATCACAGATACTCAATTTCAAAGAGTCTCTTAAAACAAAGAGAAGGTAAATCCATGTCCCAGAAATGAAAGACACCAGAGAGAGGGCAAGTCTCCCTGGCACCGCTTCTTGCTGACAGAGAGGTCCAGAGACAGAGACAAAGAGAGAGTCCTGGGGAAGCTGGGAACAGGAAGCATGGGCTGATGGGGTTCGGTGGAGAAAGGGAACAGGAAGGGCAGGGATATCACTGAATTCAGGATCTCAGCAGTACTAGATGTTAGGATAACACATACTGCAGCCCATTGGAAAACATAATCCCAACTATATATACAGAATGATGGGGTATAAATTAGCTGTTTCCACTCAAGAGAGAGACCTTGGAGTCACTGTGGATAGTTCTCTGCAAACATCCACTCAATCTGCAGAAGCAGTGAAAAAAAGTGAACAGAATGTTGGGAATCATTAAGAAAGGGATAGATAATAAAACAGAAAATCTCCTATTGCCTCTATATAAATCATTGGTACGCCCACATCTTGAATACTCCATGCAGATATGGTCGTCCCATCTCAAAGAAGTTCACTTGAGCAAACAGGAGCTATTTGACACTGTGCGATACAGCTCCTGTGCTCTGTTCCCAAAATGTTCTGCAGCATGGGAGGACCTGTGGCAGTGTGTGTGTGTGTGTCACTGACATATTGGGGTGATGCTGAAACAGGGCAGAGTAGAGGTGGCATTGTGGGGTTGGCATGAACCTTATCTCTTCATTTCCTATTCCAAGAACCAAGGGGACGGGAATCCTAGACAACGAGGTCACATTTTCATAGTTCTCCTGCATGACATCTCTGTAGAGGACTCTCTGAGTGGGGTCCAGCAGAGCCCACTCTTCCCTGGTGAAATACACAGCCACCTCCTCAAAGGTCACCGGCCCCTGAAAGAGTAAGAGTCCAACACTCAGTACGTGATGTCCTATTCTCAGCTCCACTCTCTGTGGGGGAGAGGAGCCTATTAAATGCAAGCTCTGGGTGGATCATAGTTAACAGAGTCCCACCACCACCCTGCAAAGAGCATCTTGGAAACATCACGTTAAGAGGACCAAGAGAGAGCCCCTTGTCTCTCCCAGCAGATCCATCACACCCCTACTAGCCACAGACCAATGTAGGAGATGGAGGCCCTAGCAGGGTCCAGAGAGAGCTCCCTGGTAGGAAGCCCAATAACCTCATCGTCAGGAGCTGGATATGAAGGGCGGGGCAGCTCCCCTAAACCTCACTGATGGGTGCCCCCTTCATATCTCACAGCAGCCGCTGCTTAGTCAGGTCGGGCTCCAGCACTGGGAGACTGGTCAGTTTGACTAGCTCTATGAAGGTGGGTTATTCTCAGTTTCACAAATTAGGGTATTTACACCACCTAATCTCATGGGCCTGTTCCTAGAATCTAGGCCACTTAATAAACAACTCCCAGCTGGTTTATCTCAAGCTGTCCTCCTCCCTTCCCCGCCCTGTGCATTTCCTGCCCCTCTCCAACCTCTAAACCAGACTGTGCAAATCTTCCCATCTCTGGTGTATTTGCTGTCCCTCTCCCGCCCTGCAGGAACCCACCAGCAACCTCTCGATAAACCCTACCTTAACAGGCTCCCCTGCACCCATTTCTCTTCCCTCTCCCATGGGAGGATGGGATGAGCTGGAGCAAAAAAAGGACGTCATTTTACAACCTGTCTGGGTGAGAAGGGCAGTTGTGGGGGTTTCAGAACAGGCTTTAGTTAATTTCACCAGATGATTCTCCCAGGCTCTTTCCCTGCAGACAGACACCCTAGATTCTGCCATGCTGAGAAAGAGATCAAGCATGTTATTACACTGTAGACCTGGCTCCTGCTGCCAGGCTAATCCCACAGAGAGATTTTTAACCTCCCTTCTCCCTCCCCTCACCTCATAACAAAGTCTCTGAACACAAGCTAGAAAAGAGAAGAACCAAAGGAGTCACTGTGGGGGATTCCCTCGGACACTGACCCCACGGCAGCCACACCCCAGCAGGGGAATATGGAGTCAGGACCTGGCTTTTCCTGTCTCTGACCCTTATTTTGTTCACCGGAAAGTGGTACTGCCCAGGGATGCAGCAATGCATGTGTCTGGGTGTACTAGTGAGCTGGAAATCCTTCCCTCCACTCATTTCTCCCACTGCCCCTTTCAGTCTCTCCTTCCCCTGTCCTCTCTCCCTGCCCCTCTGGCTGGGAAAGTCCCATTCCTGGGGGCTTTGCTCTCCTATGGCTTGATTTTCTCCTGGCAATTGCTAATAGGAGGAGAAACGAGGAAGGGCTGTTTGTGCAGAGTCACTTTCTTGCCAATCCCCAGCACTTTCCCTGAGGTCTTTCAGTTACCTGGAGTCTGTGGTAGAATTGGTATTAACAGGGCCCAGGTCTCCCACAAGGGGCTAGTACGAGGTGGAGAAAGTCATCACCTGGGCTGGGCAGAAAAGAAGCTTTAACTAAGGTCACTTCCCAGCACAGAACCCCACTGGGGGAGCAGCAGCTGCCAAGACTGGTCTCCCAGATCACAATGGAGGCTACAGCATCTGACCCAGGAAGCTGAACCCCAATATCCTGAGCAGAGAGGGACAGAGCATCTAAGCAGCTTCCCTCCTTTAGCTCTCTGGGGAGAGCAGCTAATGGGAGCTCCTCCTCACAGGGAGAATTGCTGATCTCATTGCCCCACTGTCCTTCTTGAGTCACTCCTTGTCTTTCCATACAGTGACTCTGGATTAACAATGGTCTCAATCACACCAGATTTCAGAAATGAGTCTAGAATGCTGTGGAAGAGACCATTGTGTGGCAGTGCTGACCCGTTCCCACCTCCCTCACCCCCAGATCTAGGATAAGGGCTGGAGGGGGGAGGGAATGAATATTCCGAATGGAACTGGAAGTTCTTGCAGTTTTCAAGAGAGGAGAAAAGAAAAATCTGTGATTTCACCTCACAGTGTTTGACAAGTGGATAGAAAGTTATGACAGTAACTGGGCCTGATCAGGGAGAAGGACCATGGTTAGTAGCAGCCCCTCAACACCCCCAGTACCCAGAGCCCAGACCCCCCAGCCAGGGTCCCACCAGATATTCCCTGGCACCCAGTCCACAGAGTCCCTGGCCAGGGATCCCAGATACCCCTCAACCCCTCACCAGCCACAATGAGAGCTGAACACCAGCGAAATGGAGAGAAAATGGGGCACAATGGGGGGAGGGGAACAGGGAACTTCTCAGGGGTTTGAGGGAAGGGGGGATCACCCTGGGTGTTGCTGGTTGCTCTCTAGGGAGAAAGGGGGCAGGACGGGAGAGGAGGGGGGTCCCCACGGGAGGGGGCAGTGGTAAATCCGAGGGGATCTCAGCCCCCCCCTTCTCTCCCCGCTCCTCGGGGGTCACCTGCTCTTCTCCCCCCCGGCCATGTCCGGGCTGCGCAGACATTTCCCACCACCCCTTTCCCCGCCTCCCAGCCCGGTCTCATCCCCCAGCCCCTGCCCGGCCCCACGCAGGGACCCCAGTGGGACCGGGCCCCTCCCCCGGCCACCCCACAGCGGGGCCCCAGGGCAGAGCCTGGCCGGGCCCGGGGGGCTCTGGGCTCCTGCGGGGACAGCAGTTCCGAGCCCCCTGCGGGCGCTGCCCCCGCCAGGAGCAGATCCTGGCGCTGCGAGATGCCGGTGTAACGACAGAATCAGTTACCGCTCCAGATTCCCCACTTTGTCTGCACTGAGCATGCACACATGAATTGAGCATGCGCAGTAACCTTTGCTGTCGCCGCTGCCCTCTGTCTGCCCTCACTTCTACTCAGGAGCACAGATGGTTTCCTTATGCCCTGCCCCCTTTCCCCCTAGAGAGCAACGAGCAACACCCAGGGTGACCCCCCCTTCCCTCAAACCCCTGAGAAGTTCCCTGTTCCCCTCCCACCATTGTGCCCCATTTTCTCTCCATTTCGCTGATGTCCAGCTCTCATTGTGGCTGGTGGGGTTTTGAGGGGTATCTGGGATCCCTGGCCAGGGACTCTGCGGACTGGGTGCCATGGAATATCTGGTGGGCTTCTGGCTGAGTTTGTGGCGGTGCCTGGGGACCCTGGCTGGGGAGTCTGGGCTCTGGGTACTGGGGGGTGTCTGGGGGCCATTACTAACCCTGATCCTTCTCCCTGATCAGTTTGTGCCAGAATCCTGGCTCCAAGCACTGCCAGGCAGTCCCCCAGGACAGGGGAAGGAGAGACTGAAAGAGGCAGTGGGAGAAATGAGTGGGGGGAGAGATTTCCAGCTCTCTAGTCCACACAGACACATGTATTGCTGCATCCCTGGGCAGAACCACTTTCCGGTAAACAAAACAAGGATCAGAGACAGGAAAAGCCAGGTCCTGACTCCATATTCCCCTGCTGGGGTGTGGCTGCCGTGGGGTCAGTGTCCGAGGGGTCCCCCACAGTGACTCCTTTGGTTCTTCTCTTTTCTAGCTTGTGTTCAGAGACTTTGTTATGAGGTGAGGGGAGGGAGAAGGGAGGTTAAAAATCTCTCTGTGGGATTAGCCTGGCAGCAGGAGCCAGGTCTACAGTGTAATAACATGCTTGATCTCTTTCTCAGCATGGCAGAATCTAGGGTGTCTGTCTGCAGGGAAAGGGCCTGGGAGAATCATCTGGTGAAATTAACTAAAGCCTGTTCTGAAACCCCCACAACTGTCCTTCTCACACAGACAGGTGATAGAATAACGTCCTTTTTTTGCTCCAGCTCATCCCATCCTCCCATGGGAGAGGGAAGAGACATGAGTGCAGGGGAGCCTGATAAAGTAGGGATTATCGGGTGGTTGCTGGTGGGTTCCTGCAGGGCGGGAGAGGGACAGCAAATACACCAGAGATGGGAAGATTTGCACAGTCTGGTTTGGAGGTTGGAGCGGGGCAGGAAATGCACAGGGTGGGGAAGGGAGGAGGACAGCTTGAGATAAACCAGCTGGGAGTTGTTTATTAAGTGGCCTAGATTCTAGGAACAGACCCATGAAATTAGGTGGTGGAATGACCTTAATTTGTGAAACTGAGAATAACCCACCTTCATAGAGCTAGTCAAACTGACCAGTCTCCCAGTGCTGGAGCCCGACCTGATTGTCTGGGAAAAGACCACCACCTTGTTAATTGATCAGACAGCCTGAGGCTCCTTTTATTGAGAAATCATCAATACACGCGTGCACACACGGAGAGACAGCGTGTCCCCTAGCAAGGGTTAAACCGCTCTCCCGAACTGATTTTTGCCACAGCTTATAAAGAGTAAAACCACAAATTAGCATATGTGCTTACACATAAATCATAACCTTATTTGGTAATCATATGACATACACTTCCGAAAATCATCTGACATTATCCTTATATGGTAGATATAACTTATGTAAAATTGCAAGCTCTTAGCTTTTACTTCCTTAAGGATGTTTTCGTGATTGTCAGGAGACCCTGACATCAGTTACCCTACTTGCGGTCTAACAGTTACCCTACTTGCGGTTTAACTGATCTGCCTCGTAAGGCCCCTTGGGACTCAGTGTCCGCTGTTTAGTTCCCATTTTTGGCCAGCTGTTGCTATGCTGATACTTGGATTATCCTAACGCAGGCTTTTTAATGTGTTACTGTAGGGCAGTGGTAAGCTGGTTCTTAGGGGAATTTTTCCCTTATGCTAGCAGCATGATCATGGTTTGTGTATAACGAAAATGCCTTCTGGGAGGGTAGTTCCGCAGTGATTATATTGGCAACTTATTTCTTCTGTGTTAGTACTTGAGGCCTATGATTGATTTATATGATTTATATAAGCGAATTAGATCTGTTATAAGAAGGGGGGGGTAGATTTCCTTGACATGACTAAGCAGCGGCTGCTGTGAGATATGAAGGGGGCACCCATCAGTGAGGTTTAGGGGAGCTGCCCCGCCCTTCATATCCAGCTCCTGACGATGAGGTTATTGGGCTTCCTACCAGGGAGCTCTCCCTGGACCCTGCTAGGGCCTCCATCTCCTATATAGGTCGGTGGCTAGTAGGGGGGTGATGGATCTGCTGAGAGAGACAAGGGGCTCTCTCTTGGTCCCCTTAACATGGTGTTTCCAGGATGCTCTAAGCAGGGTGGGGGTGGGACTCTGTTAACTATGATCCACCCAGAGTTTGCATTTGATTGGCTCCTCTCCCCCACAAAGAGTGGGGCTGAGAGTGGGACATCACGTACTGAGTGTTGGACTCTTGCTCTTTCAGGGGCCGGTGACCTTCGAGGAGGTGGCCGTGTATTTCACCAGGGAAGAGTGGGCACTGCTGGACCCCACTCAGAGAGTCCTCTACAGAGATGTCATGCAAGAGAACTATGAGAATGTGACCTCGTTGTGTAAGGATTCCCGTCCCCTTGGTTCTTGGAATAGGAAATGAAGAGATAAGGTTCATGCCAACCCCACAATGCCACCTCTACTCTGCCCTGTTTCAGCATCACCCCAATATGCCAGTGACACACACACACACTGCCACAGGTCCTCCCCTGCTGCAGAACATTTTGGGAACAGAGCACAGGAGCCGTATCGCACAGTGTCAAATAGCTCCTGTTTGCTCAAGTGAACTTCATTGAGATGGGACGACCATATCTGCATGGAGTATTCGAGATGTGGGCGTATCAATGATTTATATAGAGGCAATAGGAGATTTTCTGTCTCACTATCTATCCTTTTCTTAATGATTCCCAACATTCTGTTCACTTTTTTCACTGCTGCTGCAGATTGAGTTAATGTTTGCAGAGAACTATCCACAGTGACTCCAAGATCTCTCTGTTGAGTGGAAACAGCTAATTTAGACCCCATCACTCTGTATATATAGTTGAGATTATGTTTTCCAATGGGCTGCAGTATGTGTTATCCTAACATCTAGTACTGCTGAGATCCTGAATTCAATGATATCCCTGCCCTTCCTGTTCCCTTTCTCCACCGAACCCCATCAGCCCATGGTTACTGTTCCCAGCTTCCCCAAGACTCTCTCATTGTCTCTGTCTCTGGACCTGTCTATAAACAAGAAGCAGTGCCAGGGAGACTTGCCCTCTCTCTGGAGTCTTTGATTTCTGGGACATAGATTTTCTTTCTCTGTGTTTAGGAGACTCTTTGAAATTGAGTGTCTGTGATATTAACCACAGTACATACTGGACAGTTGAACAGCTGTGTCCCCTCAGTTCTCAAGCTGGGGTGCCTTTTCCACTGCTCTTCTGTGAGAGCAGCCACTCCTGGGCAGTTCACACATAGCCTCCAGCATGTAACTCACTCCCAGCTACACAATTTTGAGTGCTGCTAGTCAGTGACTCACAAATTACAGTACCTCACAGGAGAACCCCAGAAAATTCTCTGCTCCCAGACTTTCCCCAGAAATGTGCATTTTTCCCTGTCCAGCACACTCCTGAACAACGCAAGCTCATATGAAGTTTGCCATTTCATCAGTGGAAAATGACATCTGCCGGCCTTGTTATCCCAAATGGAGTTTCCAACACACTTTAATACAAACACACTGGTTAGATAAAGAATAAAACAAGATTGTTAACTATAAAAAAATGTTAAGATACAGATAATGAGGCATAAAGCTCAGAATTGTTTACAAAAGAAATGCAAGATAAAACAAACTAATGTCTAAGTTAACAAGCTGAAACGGATTCAAGGCAAATGTTTTTCTCACCCTGTGCTGAAACAGACTGGTTTTCCTTTCAGTCAGGACTCGGGCTAACCCACCCCTACCCCCTACGTTCAGTTCTTCAGGAGTTGTCATGAGCAGAGGGAAAGGGCAGAGAGAGAGAGTCTCAAGCATTTTCCTCACCTGTTTTTAGAATTCAGTCCTTTGTACTAGAAACCACTTCAGTTCTCAGCTCAGTCACGGTGACAGGCTGTCTGTTGGAGATGTGAGTATTGTGCGGGAAAGTCTACAGAAAGAACTTTGGAGATTTGGTCAAGCTAGTAGGCCTAAAGTATTAGCTGAGCTTGTTTCTCTGTGTAAAGGGCAGAGAAAGGCAAAGTGGAACGGAAAGTCCCCAAAATTGGGGAACAATGGCTTAGTGTGCCGAAGGGGCGTAAGTGAGTGAAGTGGAAAGTCCCCAAACACACTGATTTGCAATAACCAAGATTGTGAAACATAACCACAGTGGAAGTGTTAGAAAAGTCAAACTACAAACTAGAGTAAGAATAACAATAAGAGAATAGGCCGAATATGAAAAACTGATTGTTCAGCTTGTTTTTGACCTGCATCATATTTTGCAATATATTCCAAATAAGGTAATTAATGTGCAACCTATGTCTTTGTGGTTTTAAGCTTTAAAAGGCTTGTGTGATTTTTAGCTCAGGGGGACAGTATACCAACAGCTGTCCGCCCCTGCATGCTTGTAGCCAAGAAAAGAGCCTCAGGCTGAGCTGATTCAAAATCAGTCGTGTGGTCATTTTCGACAACAGTTTCAAGAGGTCCCTGTGATGGAATGTAAATGTCTTCTTCAAACCTTGCTCCTGCCGGAGAATGGCTTTTTGACCAGCTGTTTGCCTTGCTGTCTCTGAGGAACTGGTCTGTGGGTGTTCCCCAGAAGTGTAACTTTTTCAGTAATATCATACTGTAGAATCTCATAACTTTACATAGAGTGTTACTACACATTTTAACAGGAGGATAACATTCCGTAGGTTATAGGTTTTCAAATGATACCTCACAAGCCACACTGGGTACAAAATTGATCATAATTTTCTAGAAGAGTGAACACAGTGGTACAGATTGACACAGTGTCTGTGTGTGTGTTCCCAGCAGCTTTGTGGGTATTTCAATCCCTCTAAACGTAGTGTTCGGCATCTTCGTGGACCTGGGGAACTGGTCCTGGAAATTCACTGGTTTACCAAGTATGACACTGTATGGAATTGTGAGACACTTTTGGTATTAATAATAAAATAATAAAATCTGATAAAATTGCAATGAATCGTGCTAGATATGCCATGGAAGGTGTCAGGGAAAATGTTATGATTTTCCAAGTATGATCATTATGTTTCTATGTTTCTATGACCTTTGTATTGTGAGTTATAGATATGTAAGGTATATCTGTATTTCCAGACTTGGGCAGTGTTTCTGGGTGACACCTCCAGACATATTGGCATCAACACTGCCTAGAATGTTTGATGGCCCATTGAGGGTCATCAGCTGTACAATGAGCCCATGGAAAGGACCAAGGGGATACACCTATTGAGTCAGCAAGACATTCCCGGGTAAGCCTGTGTAATGAGAACTCCAAGGCTTTTCCATGCCATGTGCTGTGAATCTTGTGTTTGGGACACAGGAAGAACAAGCCACATAGCAAAAGGAATATAAAGCGCAGCTGCATCATCTCCGTTTTCTCATCAATCCTCCTTGCTGCCTCTGGAGCAACTTCTCTACAAACTGAACCCTGGAACAAAGGACTGAATGACCCATCCAAGCTGTGGATGTGTTCCAGACAGACTTTCATACCACCAACTCACTAATACTGCTAAGAACCTGAACTATCCATTTTTGAATGTATCTGACTGCTTTATCATTTAACTTCATTCTATCTTATTTCGTTTAACCCTTTAGTTTAGATGCTAAAGGTTTGGCTGGGAGTGTGGTATTTTGGGTAAGATCCAAACCTATCCTGACCTGGTAACGTGGCTGACCTTTGGGGTCAGAAGATCATTTTGTTTATGTGAGCAGTTTTTAAATAACCTCTCACTGTGCTGGATCTAGGTGCTGACTGGGAGTCAGAGAACTGGGATGCAATAAAGGGGACTGTGTGATTTCTTTTTTCAGCTTCTCGATAGCCTGTGTGGGTAATCTCTTTTTCAGCCTGCCCCGATCTTGACATTTTCAGTGAGAACTGCCTCTGGCCCACCAAGTCACACTAAGCACTGAAGTTAAATAAATAGAATGTTTTTTTGTGACAAAGTCTTATGAAATCAACGGAACTCCTTTGTTTTCTTTCATCTCTGCAAGATTTCCTGTTACCCAGCCTGATGTGATCTCCCAGCTGGAACAAGGAAAAGAGCCATGGGTCCCAGACCTCCAGGGCTCTGAGGAAGGACAGATCCTGAGAGCTCCTCACACAGGTGAGAAAACATTAAACCAACTCAGAATCTGTAAGTGCCTGAAGGAAAGATCTGGTATGCCCAGCAAAGCCCTTGGGAGGTCTCTCAGTTCATTATTGTCCCTAGCAGGGGTTGTATCCTCAGGGTAAATATAGCTCATGGCTTCCTGTAGATCCTAGCAGACACCAAGGATTAGCTTCTTCCCTTCCCCCTGCGTATTTGGATGGGATGTGAAGGCTGAATTCATCCCCCTCCTCTGTCCTATTTAGGGGAAAAGTTTGGGGGAGTTCAGTTCCTGATTTTTATTTGACCTGTCTCCAGCGCTTGTTTTGGTTTGGTCTTCCCCTTTCCATCCCTGTTTGGAGATTTCTGTCTGTATCGCAGCAGGTGATGCAATGACATATGAGAAAGAGGAGCAGAATTCTCAGCAGGGAAATGTTGAGCAAGTGGATAAACACAGAGCATTATCGCAAAGTTAGAAAAGGAATGTGTCCAGGAGTAATGAGGAGGGAAACTCTTTTGAGATTCAGCACAGACCAGAAAGAGAGCAAGGAAACGAGGCAGGGGAGAAATTGGGTAAATGTATTTCCTCTCGGGGAACTCAGAAGGTCCTCATGGAAACCACAACACAACAGGAAATCCTTAGGCAAAAGAGTAAAAAATACATGCACTAAGTGTGAGAAAAACTTCATTCACAGATCAAGCCTTTCTGTTCATCTGAATATCCACACAGGGGAGAGGCCCTACGAATGCTGTGAGTGTGGGAAGACCTTCAATCGCAGCTCAGACCTTTCTAAACATCGGAGAATCCACACAAGGGACAGGCCCTACGAATGCAATGATTGTGGGAAAACCTTCACTCACAGATCAACTCTTTCTGTGCGTCAGAAAATCCACACAGATGAGAGGCCCTATGAATGCCGTGAGTGTAGGAAAAGCTTCACTCACAGATCAGCCCTTTCTAGACATCAGAGGATCCACACAGGTGAAACACCCTATGAATGCAGTGAGTGTGGGAAAACCTTCATTAACAGCTCAATCCTGATTACCCATCAAAGAATTCACACAGGGGAAAGGCCATATAAATGTTGTGAGTGTGGGAAAACCTTCACTTGCAGATCAGGCCTTTCTGTTCATCAGAGAATCCATACAGATGAGAGGCCCTATGAATGCCGTGAGTGTGGGAAAAGCTTTATTACTATCTCAGCCCTTTCTAGACATCAGAGGATCCACACAGGGGACAGGCCCTATGTATGCAGTGAGTGTGGGAAAACCTTCAATCACAGCTCAAACCTTATTACCCATCAAAGAATTAACATAAGGGAGAGGCCGTATAAATGCTGTGAGTGTGGAAAATGCTTCACTCACAGATCAGCCCTCTTTGAGCATCAGAGAATCCACATAGGGAAGAGGCCCTATGAATGCCGTGAGTATGGGAAAAGCTTCACTGACGGATCAGCCCTTTCTAGGCATCAGAGGATCCACAGAGGTGAAAGACCCTATGAATGCAGTGAGCGAGGGAAAACCTTCAATCACAGCTCAAACCTTATTACCCATCAAAGAATTCACACAGGGGAGAGGCCGTATAAATGCTGTGAGTGTGGAAAATGCTTCATTAAGAGTTCGGCCCTTTCTGAGCATCAGAGATTCCACACAGGGGAGAGGCCCTATGAATGCTGTGAGTGTGGGAAAACCTTCTCTTGGCATTCAGCCCATGTTAGCCATCAGAGAATCTGCAAGGGAGATCAACATTGTAACAATCTCTAGGTCTATCAAGACTTTCTTTTCTTTAACACTTTTCCTGATTCCCACATAGTAACTTTTAAAGCTCTTTGAACTGTTTGCAGCACCATTATCCCTCAGCTTGTCCAGATGAGTGGCCCATTTTTGCCTTTTGCAGTTCGCCCTCTTTTGAGATGGACCTATTTGTTCTTCCTATTGTACCAGAAGTAATTTGAGTGTGCCCTTAATTTGAGGAACCAGGGAACGTCATATTTGTACCATTCCTCCTATTGCAAAGTTATTGTTAGTCACCAATGATACAGATTGTATCATTGCAAGCTGTTCTCACGTTGCTCTGGGTTGTGCTGAAGAGCATTTATATTGGGAATTTTTCAAATCAGATGTAAATGAAGAGGAGCAGGGGCAGGAAAAAAGTGTCATTTCAGCTTCCGTGACACTGGAAGGAGATGGGATGACTCAAAGATTCCCTCCTAATCCTTCACTGCAGAACTGTTACCTTTTTCCTGGGCCATGCAGAGTTTATGTTCATCACATTCTATCCATCCACTTCTCAAAGTGTCATGTGATGAAGCATTCTCTGCTGTCTGTGCTTGCAGATGATGTTTTTACTACTTTAATCCTATATCAGAATCGCTGTGACTGGAGATAAGTGTGAAAAGTCCTGGGAGGGGAATTCAAATGGATTCCAAATAGAGTGTGATCATTTAGAGTTTAAATCCCAGCTTCCATCTATTGTAAAGCCACTTCTGGCAAGAGGGCTGTTTTTCCCTTATTATGGGGATGCTAGAATACTAAAAAAATTGTAAATAACATAACTGACTATGGAGACAGGGATGAGGGAAGCAGGTTTGAATGGAACAGAGGACAATGTGGTGGGAGAATCTCTTGTCCCGGTTCTGAATAATCAGATGTAACCTGCTCCGGAATTTCACTTGATACTTTCTTTGTAATGCATTCTCTCTCTGTGATGTGGGTTTCTATCTTTCCTGAAGGCTGTGTTTGGTCACCCAATTGGATATTAGTTCAGTTTGATAGGATGTAGCTCAGATTTATTGAAGAATTTAAGACAATGACCCTTTGCTAAAGTCCTCATTTATGATTTCAGCTTTGCTTTTTCCCCATCCCTCCATGATGACATGGAGAAAGTTGAAGTGCAGTTCTATCAACAGGAGAGAACTCTCTAATTTACTGGACAGGCTAACAAAGAAACAGCAGTGATTTAAAATCTCCACTCAGAAATGGTGAACAACAGCACAACCCCAGCTAACTGAAGGAAGTGCATATGATCACAGTGTTTTTCAGTTGTTTAAGGCAATATTGTCTCCGATGATCTGGGAAGAGAATTCCATGGTAAGTGCTGTTGAACTAGGCAAAATGCTCATGTGTTTGGTTCCGAAAGCTTTTGTAACCCAGGCCCTACAGAAGATCTCTCCTAGCTAATCCTATGCTATGGGAAATGCAGCCGTTCATGACACAGATGTTGAGGAAATAGAAGTGGAGTTCTTGTCGAATTTATCCTTTGTAGGTTCTAAAGATGTGTATAAAATAAAACCAGTGTTGAAAATGTAATATCTTCAGAAAAATACCCATTTTTTAATAGAATCTCCAGCTGTGGTAACTAACGAAGATTCTGATCCAGGCCTGTATCCAGTCCCTTTCCTGGACCTGTGCCACTGAATTAAAGAAAACTAGGTATGTTTCAGGAAGCCATTCCTCATTAACACTGCTGAGATTTTAAGTGGTTTTGTAAAGGATTCTACTTCAGAGAAGTGTAAATTTCCCCTATCCAAGACCAAGGATTTGGAAAGAGCTGAGGTTGAAAGAGTCCACACCCAGTTCTTGGTTTCCACCCCAGTTAAGGAAGCTATGGTGACCCAAAGAAAAATTTTTGTACAACTCCACTTCCTACTTCAGTGTCCCTGATTACACTTCCAAAGTATGCCAGGGTTAGACTGAGAAGAGTCATCCTTCACTGTTTGGATGCAAAGAGAGTGTTTCATAGGACATTCCTTCCCTGTGGATCCCAAACTGGCTGCCTGGCTGGGTAACAAGGACTTTCAGGCTGTAGAAATGATGGTAACCAATGAGGCAACGAATTTTTCAGCCTCCAATTTCAGACTTCCGGATACTACACATGTTGAGTCCTGATACTATGGTTTTGTGTCTGACGCTGTGGCTACACAATTAAGCTGATGTTGGCACAGCTGCACCAATGTAGCTGAGCTGCTGTAGCACTGCTATTACAGATGCTCTAAGCCAATGGGAGAGATTTCTCCCATCGGACTTGATTAGTCCAGCCCCCGCAAGCAGCGGTGGCTTTGTTCGGAGGAGAAGCTGTCCCGCTCATGTAGCACTATCTACTCAGGGGGTTAGGGCTGTGTAACTACGTTGCTCAGCTGCGTGGATTTTTCACACCCCTAAGCAATGCAGTTATCCCGATAAATGTCTTTAGTGTAGACCAGAGAGGTTTCTCTTGTGCTTTATGCATTTACATTACTTCTCTACCTCCTCCTACTTTGAAAGATTAGAAAGTGTGAAAAGAGAGGTATTTTTCTCCATGATGCAAAGATTCTGACATAGAAGACCCCTTCTACCAACACGTATGGAAGAAGATCCTGAGATATATGAACTCACAGAAGTGGTTGGGGCCTACATTGGGACAAACCAAAATAAAAACCAGCGTTCAGTTGTTGGCAATGGGGATTAAAAGTAAAGTAACATATGACAACAATTTGTGATCTTTGAATATGTTGTTGTTACCAATTAAAATGAAATTATGGGTGAAGTTATTGGTTAAAGAGTAAGAGACTGTGTGATAATCTGTATTATTTTGGAAAACTGAAAGTTGTCTTGTTTTTGTTAGTCATACAGGAAATGATGGCTAATCTTGAAAAGTTAATTTGATTTAATTTACCCTGGTTCCTCATCTGTTGCTACAGCTCTCGTACCCATCAATCCAAAGACTGAGAGAAATGGAGAGTTCCAACCATTGTCCTTTTAGTATCTTATTGTTCCTCTATCTGTTTTTTGTGCTGGCCTTTCTCTTCTATCATTTTCTGCCTTTGTTTAGTTGATAACAGTTGGTTTCCATCACTCAAATTTGTTTGTTTAAATCTCTATGCGTTAAATAATTTTTTTGCTTGTTCAATAACTGTACTCAAGTGCTGCGTGAGATACTAGTTTTACTGTGCACCCTTGCTACTGTATCTTGGGATACTTCAGTAAGAGAGGATCTAGGATTTCACGAAGTATCTGGTGATCCGGGCTGGACCCCAGAGGTGGACACACTGAAGGAACTCAGGGGTTAGGGTGGCTGCTGTAGCTCAGAGGAAGGTCCTTTAGTTCCAGCAGGCTGGTGAGTTTGGTCACTAACATCGAGCTGCCAAATGCAAAACTCCCTCTTCCTTGTGGCAGGTGGCAACAAGGAGACTCACAGCCCTCAGTACCCTGAGAAAGGTCACAATGTGTCTCTATGTTGATCCACCTTTCAAATTTGCACAGGGAAAGCTCCCAATAGCACAAAAGTCTGCCCTATGAAATCATGGAACATGTGCACTTCGCTCTGTGAAAGCATGTAAAGAATTCAAGCGGTGAAGGACAGGGTTTGCGTCCAGAGTGACCTAGACAAATTGGAGGTTTGGGCCAAAAGAAATCTGAGTAAGTTCAACAAGGAGAAGTGTAGAGTCCTGCACTTAGGACAGAAGAATCCCATGCACTGCCACAGGCTGGGGACTGACTGAGTGAGGGGGGATTTGATAACAGTCTTCCACTACCTGAAAGAGCAGGATTGTGGACTCTCTCCTAGCCACTTTTGCTGGGCTTGGCAGGCAGCCTGGAAGCCTTTCTAGAAGATAATTGGGAACTGAGTTAGAAAAACCAATGTGGAAACCGGAACCTCAGGTTTAGACTCATTTGTTTATAATATTAAATCTTCAATTCTAGTGTCATGGTCAATACAATTGCTTCTGCCTGACAGATGCCCAAAGGGAAATTTAACTTCTCTGCAAAGAGAGTGGAGAGAAAACACTTTTCAGAGAACAAGAGAGACAAGGCGAGTGAGGGTAAGAGCTTGTAGAGGACCAACCTCTGTTGGTGAAAGAGACAAGCTTTGGAGCTAACCCAGCACCCTGCTTCAGTTTTGTGTAGCCTGAAAGGTCGTCTCTTTCCTAAACAGCAGTTAGAACATAAGAACAGCCATACTGAGTCAGACCAGTTCATCTAACCCACTTTCCAGTCTTCTGAAAATGACCAATGTCAGGCGCCCCCGAGAGGACCCATGGGACCAACATGGATACAACAACACCGCAACCAAGGTTAAAAGTCAATGCACGTGGGAGAAGCATCTTGTGTTTCATTCCTTATGTGCTAGTCCCATTGTCTTGCCATCTCCTTTTCTTTCTTTCTGTTAAAAGCTTTGGTGTTTTGCACAGAAACATTATTTCCCCAGCAGAGACCCAGGAGTGGTGGCTGCATTCCGGTACCAAACAGTCACTAGAAGGGGGCAGACAAAAGCCTTTAGGATGAGGCATCCCTCACTGTCAAAAAATCATCTCGATCCTGCAGGTGACTGGCAGCCTGAATTTGTTCCTTATCCTCCCAGAGTCTCGGGGGCTGGAATCAGAACTACCCAGCCCCTCCATATGTAGCAGGAACAAACATAAACCTTGTCTTTAAAACAAGCTGTTCCCTTCCTTCTCAGGGAAGATTTTTCTATGAGTGAAGTTGAGTTTCAGTTCCCCTCCCTTGGGTGGGGACAGCTCCCAGTGAGTTATGATTTTACCTTTGCCCCCTTTCAGTCATTCTGGGATTCGAACTCTGCTCCCTGCTGTCAGGCAGCTTCTAGTCCATCCACCCTGTTCATTAATTCCACAGTTATATATCACCCTCTTTGCCAGCACACACATCCTGCAGGAAAACTACTCATACTAGATGCATTGGTGCTATAGTGTTGTGCATAGGTGCTGTCCAAACAGTTGATCTGGGTTTGAGTCCCAGCCAGTGCAATAATGGCTTTTTGTCTTCTGTCTCCTAGTCTGGAAGTGGTTTAATTTCAGTCACATTGTGTTACAATCACATCCATAGAATGAGACAATAAGTGTGTAAAAGTCCAGCAGGTCATACACGATGGAGGCACACAAGGGGCTGGAATGTTTTCGTCTGATAAAGACAAAACACTTGGAAACCTGCGTCTCCCATCCCCTGGCCTTCCGTGTTATGATTCCAGCTGTGTGAGTTGTTTGTATGATGTTCTGGCATGATGGGGAAATAAAGTTTTGAGTCAGTTTTTGCTCCTGCAGATTCCTTTGCAGTTACACTTATAATGACATGAACAAAAGGGAGGCAAAATAAAAATAATCCCCAAATTGCAATACAGGTGGGGAAAGAGGAGATCACGGTTAAGCCAAATACGTCAAAATAAAAATACTAAAAGGGAAAGGGGGAAGAGATCAGGTCTGTGGAGATCCCCTTGATATTTGAACTCACATTGTTAGAATCAAAGTTCAGACTTGACACTGGAAAACCTGCAACTACCTGTCTCTCTGAACAGCTGTGATGAGCAAGATCGAGTTGGGACACCGGTTCTGCTTCAATCATTTATTGTCTCTCTGTTCTCTCTTTCTTCTCCCCGCAATTCCTCGTATCCAATGTCTCTGCCTTTTTCCTCTTGTTCCCTCTCCCCCTGCCCTTTCCCAGTGGCAGCGACTCAAAGGGCTTCTCCCCTGGTAGCTGGTGCTCATTATCAATCAAATAAATCAAAACACTTTCACCAGCAAGCGGATTTAGCCCTGTTATACCCCCATTGAGCTCTCTGGTCAGGTGTCCTGGCACTGGAAGCCTCTTGTGTAGATTCTAAAATAGCGTTTTAGCAGCAGGGGGCTGAAATATTGGACTGGACATTGTAGCTCCACCGTTATTTTATTGAATTGCTTCAAAACAGCAAGTATAGAAAGTCTCCTAAGTGTCAGGATCTCTGCCATGGAAACAGCTGCCCCTGCTCTCCAGGAGTCTGTGTGTTCCACCCAGCAACGTACAAACCTGCTCCGAGCTGAAGGGGGGTCAGACAGTGACGGTAACGCAAATCTTCAGACTATTAACCCAAGTCCCTTCCTTTCTTGAACCCAGGACGTGCCAGTCACTTGTTAGCCATGGCATTATCTTCAAATACCTCTCAGGACATTTCACAGAGGGAGTGAACCCACCCCCACATGACTCCCTGTTGAGGGATTGTACTGTACCTGCCCCTGGCGACTGTCTGGTTTTATACTCCTAGAGCTTTTTCTCTTCAAACCCCTTATCCCAACCTCTGGGCCACCGCCACATTTCAGAGTTTAGAATTTACTCTCATCACCCTCGTATGGCACTTTCCATGTGAATGAGACAAAGCAATGGGGGAAGCTTTGTGGCTAATGAAAACCGGTGTGTTGGGTGGGGCCTGAACTCATAACCCCAGCAGTGTGCCTCCCTCACTAGCCAGTTGTATCCCTATAGGTGCTTCATAGACAAGCCTGGGAAGTAGGCAGTTACCTGTGTCTGTGATTAACAACGTTGGTGGCTAATTGAACGGCTGATGGTTCAAACCCAGGTGAAGATAGAAGTGTTTGGCTTTTTGTGAAGAGAATCCAGTACATTTTAACAGGTAGGAAAATGCCTCAATTCTGGCCTAGCCTCATTGGGCAAGCATAAGGAGTAATTTCCCCAGATGTGTTGGTGGTATAGTGGTGAGCCTAGCTGCCTTTTGAGCAGTTGACCTAGGTTCAATTCCCAGCCACCACACTGAGGTGCTGTTTTCTCAGCTGGAAACTAGTTTAATTTCTTCCACATTGTATCAGTTTATCAATCGAATGAGATAATCAATGTGCTGCAGGTCATTAAACACCCAGGGGAGGAAGAAAGGGGTAGGACTATACTGTGAGCAGGTAGAGTCACCCTGGTATTACAATGTTTGGGGGTTTTTTTCCCTTTACTTCCCTCTCCCTTTTAGACTCAGAGCATTTAAGGTTAGAAGGGACCAGTGTGATCATCCAGTCTGACCTGCTGCACCTTGCTGGCCAAAAGAGTGCAGCATCCACTCCTGTAATAGACCTGAGAGGGGAGGCAGCTCTGTGCTGTGCCCCTACTCCAGGCAGCGCATGGAGGCCCTCTTCCCCCCTCCCACAATGGGTGTGCAGAGATGTGCCAGCAGCACTAAGGTGACTGCCCACTCTGCCTCTGTCCCTCCGTGCCACTTCCAGAAGTGTCTGACATGTCCCAGCATCCCCTGGGGTGGGGGAAGTGTCTCCATGTGCTGCCTCTGCCCCGAGAACCAACTCCACAGCTCCCATTGGCCAGAAACTGCAGCCAATGGGAGCTCTGGGGGCCGAGCCTGCAGTTAGCGGCACATGGAGACTCACTGTCCCCGCTGACCTGAGAGCTGCTGTCACAGGGTTGTGTGTACTGGTCACTTCGGGAGCTGCACTGCCCGGGGTAAGCACCACCCCCTCCTGCACCCCAACCCCCGAGCAAAAAGCCCGCACCCCGAACCCAAATTTCCTCCCAGAGCTTTGCTTGTCTTCCTTTCACCCAGAACCATCCTTCCTCTCCTGGGTTGCAAGTAGCCATCCTTGGGAAGCCAAGAGGCAGGCACAGGATCCTACCTCCCAGCAGCCAACTGCACCTCCCCAGGTTTTGCAAAATGAATGGTGGCGCTCTACTAACCCCACTTAGACGCACTGAGGGGTTTAGCTTCTGTCCTGCCTTCCTCAGTTCGACTTTCCTCTTTTGCCCCATTCTTGCCTCACTTCCTCCTTTGGCAAGTCACACAAAGGAGGCCAGCAGGAAGAGCCGGCCTCCACCAGCCGACCTCCCAGGGCAGAGGAGACCAAGCCACAAGGCTCCAAACGGTGACTAGCCCAGATCCTCTAGCTTTCCTTTGCTGATGCTAAGTCTCTTTCTCAGATCATTTCCCACCCTCTGTCCTGCACGGGTTGGGTTTATCACACATACATGCCAGAGGCAGCAGTAGGAAATTTGCTAAACAGCCAGGGAAGCTGGGAAAAGTAAGCAATTTTGTTTCTGGCTTTTTTTGAACCAGGGACCTTTTGCATGTTAGGCAAACGTGATAACCACTACACTACAAAAACTCTGTCAGAGGACTCTGCCCCTCCCTTCATGAGAGTATAAGAATGGCTATACTGGGTCAGACCAAAGGTCCATCCAGCACAGTGTCCTGTCTGCCAACAGTGGCCAATGCCAGGTGCCCCAGAGGGCGTGAACCTAACAGGCAATGATCAAATGATCTCTCTCCTGCCATCCATCTCCATCCTCTGACAAATAGAGGCGAGGGACACCATTCCTTACCCATCCTGGCTAATAGCCATTCATGACTTAACCTCCATTAATTTATCTAGTTCTCTTTTAAACCCTCTTATAGTCCTAGCCTTCACAACCTCCTCAGGCAAGGAGTTCAACATGTTGACTGTGCACTGTGTGAAGAAGAACTTCCTTTTATTTGTTTAAAACCTGCTGTGCATTAATTTCATTTGGTGGCCCCTAGTTCTTATATTATGGGAACAAGTAAATAATTTTTCCTTATTCACTTTCTCCTCATCATTAATGATTTTATATACATTTATCATATCCCCCCTTAGTCTCCACTTTTCTAAAATGAAAAGTCCTAGTCTCTTTAATCTCTCCTCATATGGGACCCATTCCAAACCCTAATCATTTTAGTTGCCCTTCTCTGAACCTTTTCTAGTGCCAGTATATCTTTTTTGAAATGAGGAGACCCCATCTATACACAGTATCCAAGATGTGGGTGTACCATGGATTTATATAAGGGCAAATATTCTCTGTCTTATTCTCTATCCCTTTTTAAATGATTCCTAACATCCTGTTTGCTTTTTTGACTGCTGCTGAACACTGCATGGTCGTCTTCAGAGAACTATCCACGACGACTCCAAGATATCTTTCCTGATTAACTGTAACTAAATTAGCCCCCATCATATTGTATGTATAGTTGGGGTTATTTTTCCCAATGTGCATTACTTTACATTTATCCACATTACATCCCATTTGCCATTTTTTTGCTCAATCACTTAGTTTTGTGAGGTCTCTTTAAAAATCTTTCACAGTCTGCTTTGGTCTTAACTATCTTGAGCAGTTTAGTATCATCTGCAAACTTTGCCACCTCACTGTTTACCCCTTTCTCCAGATCATTTATGACTAAGTTGAATAGGATTGGTCCTAGGACTCACCATTGGGGAACACCACTAGTCACCCTTCTCCATTCTGAACACACCGATGGGCGAACCTGGAGAAAGTGATGGCAGCCCTTCGATGGGTCAGCTGGCAGAGCAAAGGACAGGAGCGGAAATCAGGAAGTCATCCTTATGTTGTCCTTCTGACTCCAGCTTGAAGAAGAGCTTCTTTTTCTTCCCCTTGCTGAGAAAGAGCAGGAGAAGAAAGAAAGATCAGGTGAGTGAACTCTTGCTTGGGAGCCACCCACTGAAAATGTAAAAACAAAAAAGTAAAGCCATAAAAGACTTCACAGCCCACCAGGCCCAACCTCTCTTCTAATATGGAAGAAAAGCCACGCGTCTCCTGTCTAGGTAGGGATTTCCTATTGCCCCACAAGAAGTGGAAGGTCATCATGTTCAGCCTCAGCAGTACTCATGGACCAGGGGGAAATATATGGCTGAGGAAATTCCCTGTAGCCGAAAGATAGGTCTTGAGCATCACAGCCTTGTAGGTAACTACAAGGTCTACTTACGCCACCGGCTGAGCCATTCCTCAAAGGCCAGCAACTGCTTCTCCCAGTTTGCGTTCCTCACCATGTACCCAACTAAATGCTAGAAGGCCCAGCTCATCAACCTGCCCACTCTTGCAGCCCTCCTCTTCCACCCTGACTGATAGGGAGGAGTATTAAGTCTCCCTTCCTTAGGCCTTTCAGCATTCCTGGGGAACACCAACACCGCCCAAGTGACTTTGGGCCAGTTGGTCAACCAATAGGGCTGCCTCCCAGGCCAGGCTGCAGCCCAGCTTCAGGATTCAGAGGAAATGGAGCTCCCATCCCTACCTACAGGACTCCAAGCAAGACCAGCCTTCTGGATCAAACATCCCCTCTTGTGCTCAAGTCACAACAGCTTGCAGGCAAAAGGCAGGCTTTCGTATCATTTGAGAAAGCAAGACAGAGCCTTGGAAGACCCAGCAGGATTAGGTCGCACAGGAATTGTCCTCAGATCCTACTGAGACTTCAACTCAGATTGCAGGATTCAAAGTCCTGAGGGCTGCTCTTACACCATGGGACCAATAGGGAACCCCCAGATCTCTGCTGAGTTCTGGTGTGGATGACCCTGTAGGCGCAGCCCTGCATTTGCTCACCGAGTTGGCATGTAGCAGTTTGCTGCAACTCCCAGAGGCCTTTCTTAACCCAGACTGAGAAGCCAGTGGCCATGTGAGGAAATTGCCCCTTCCATCCTAGGCAGTACATGGCCCTTTCTAGGAAAGACCAAGTCCTGGAGGAAAAAAGACTGTTGTGAAATAACATCGAGAGGAGATGCCTTTTTCAGTTGTTGGAGAAGTACCATATGGGGAAATCCCCTTTTTTCATCTGACCAGGGACTTGAACCCTGGACTCTCAGATTAAAAGTCTGACGCTCTACCAACTGAGCTAGAAAGACTCATAGAGAAAAGGGGCAAGCTTGATGCAGAAGAGAAACTAGTCAAGAAAAAGAGGGCAGAAAATTTGCTACTCTTGCTTCTTTAGCAGCCCTAGGCCCAACTTGCTGCTCCATGTGGCACCCAGAGACATTCTTCTTTTTTTAGTTAAATATCAGATCCAGGAGAAAACACAGTTATACAAAACAAAATAAAATTGACCTGTCTCATGCAGTGCTACATTGACCTCTGTTCAGACTGAGCCTAAGGGAGGGCCTTGCTTTGGGATCAAACATGCCCTCGTGTGCGAGTCACAACAGATAGCAGGCAAGAGACAGGCTACCATGTCATTGGAGAGAGCAAGAGGAAGCATTGGAAATCCCGGAATAATTAGCTGGCAATGAAAGGACCCCACAATTTTACAGAGGTTTGAACTTTGATTTCAGGATTTACAGCTTTGAATACCAGCCCTTACACCATGGAACCAGCAGGGGACCTATTAAGTGTGCTTGACTTCTGGCATGAAAGACTCTGTGGGGACCATTTTTTCTGTCAGGGAATACCCAGTGGGAAGATGCCTTTCTGGCCAGCCCTACATTTGCTCAAAAAATCAGCACACAGCACTTTGCTCCTCCATCCGGCCCCCTGAGGCCTTACTCTTTTTTTAGTTAAATAGCAAATCCAGGAGAAAACACAGTTACACAAAGCAAAACGAAATCACAAACAGAAATGTCATTGGAAATACAAAAATTAAAAAGGAAAACGCAATTCCCATCACTTTATCATGTCTGGGCCATTCCTGTATCGAGAGCACCTGCCAAGGGCCCTGTGTGCTTACGAAAAACCTGGAGAAACTCATACCACGGCCTGAACATGAAACTCAACTGCTCCCAGGTGCTGCAGTAAAACCCTTTCCCTGCTATGACGTTGCACTCCATATGATTTTATTCAAATATGCTAATGAATGTGAATATAATGTAACTGGAATATGCTTTATGCATGTAAGGTAGCATTACAAAGTTTATAATCGACTGTGTGTGTTCATCGTATTTGTATGAAACGATCATTCTTGTATCTGAAACTAGAAATATGAACAATAACTCTGAGGTCCTGTTGTAATGATGTAAAGTGTGGGCCACTAATAGTGGTTTGGACTCTTGATGGCTCCCATTAACCAGGACAATTGACTGTAGATGGCTCTCTCCTCCACCATCTGTGAGTCAGGCCAGGAAGAATGAAGGCTTGGGGTCTCATAGGACATGTGAGCATGTCACCTGGTACAGGAATCCATCTTAAACCTGGGGCTTTTCCCCAGGAGAGAGACAAAAAATTCCTGCCTTGTACCAAAGTTATATAAGGGGGTAGAACAAAAGAAAAGTGGCTGCAGTCATAAGAAATCCCCTAGCTACCACCTGAGCTGGAACAAGGATTATGCCAGGTGAAAAGATTGGGCCCAGACTAGAAATAAGCCTAGTCTGCAAAAGAAGCTTATTGGAAGATCTCTGAGGGTGAGATTTTATCTGTATTGAGTTTTATATTGTATTAGGTTTAGACTTGCATGTTTGTGATATATTTTGCTCTATGGAGAATACAAACTCTATAGAGAAGGAAAAGTTAATGTCTTAGAAGATTCTGTGTGTGTGTGTGTGTTAGATGGATGCGAAGGTGTCTAGAAAACACTCTCCTGTAGTCTCCTTTCTCTGATTTCCTTTAGAAAATTTGAAGCAGGGAGCAAAATCCATTGTCTTCTGAGAGGCTTGAACTCAAAGCCTTCAGATTATGCGATTGAGACACTACCAGCAGTGCTAAGAAGGCTTTGAAAAGATTTAGACTCAATGCATATAGAATTCTTCTACAGCCATGACCGAGCCAGGGGTGCACTGGAAGAAGCAGGGGGATATGGTGCCCAGGCACCTTTCCTGGCAGCTAATAGATCAATTTTCCCTGACAGTGAACAATCTACTGGAATTCATGGCAGCAGTGGCTGGATATTTCCAAGCTGAGCACCAGCTTCCACATTTCAGAACTTATTCTCCTTTTCCTAGTAGGGTACTTTCCATGTGAATTGGGCAAAACAAGTTGGGGAAGCTACAGGGGTAATAGAAACCAGTATTTAAGGTAAGGCTTGAATTCATAACCCCAGCAGTAGTCCCTTTTGCACTAACCAGTAGCACCACTGCAGTTGCTTCTTAGGCAAAGCTGGGAAGCAGGCAATTATCAGTCTCTGTGGTTCACACCTTTGCCTGGTAATTGAAAGGCTGCTGGTTCATACCTAACTAAAGATGCAACTTTTCAGCCATGAGACTCCAGGATATTTTAACAGGATGAAAATCTCCTCATTTCTGATTTAGCCCCATTTGACCCCTTCTGCCTGTCTTCTCCCTCACACCATCTCTTTCCTTCCCCATTGGGGCCATACAGAGAGGAGCCCCAGTCACTGAGAAGTTCCCTTTTCTCCTTCACAGAGGGCTTTAACGCTCCTTATCTCACTCAGGCTCACAACCACCCAGAGTTCAAGAACTGTCCCTGTTCCCATTGGACAGATGAGGGGAGCCTGAGGTCCAGAGAAGGGAAGTGACTTACCCAAGGGCCTACAAAGCAAAGCGGTGGCAGAGCCAGAAAGAAAAGCCACCAGTTCCGACTCCTGTTCTAATGGACAACAAACCCCGCAGAGGCAGGGATAGAGTCTGGGAATCGAGATGGTGGGGAAATGTCATTCAACCTGTTTCTGTCAGAAAATCCCATTCAGACTAAACCAGTTTGTTTCTCGAAATCATAACAAGTAGCATAAAAGTTCTTTGCAAAAATATTTTGTTGCAAAAGAAAAGCATCTCCTGTTTGTCACAGTGTGTTAAATTGTCTTGTCGCACACAAAAAGGAGACATTTAGATCTCAAACATTAGATAAGATGATTCAGTCTGAGCTAAGTCATTGCTGCTCTTAACAATTTCAAAATAAAAACATACAAATCAAATAGACTATTTCAGCTATTCTATTCTGTGTTAATCTGCTCTGAGTAAACGTGATAGGACACCTCATATTATGCCCTACTTCTAGTGACTCTCTCCAATGGATCCCCATCCTCCACCCACTGTGAGGTAGGTAGGAGCAGATCATTATTATCTCTACTTGAAAGAGGGAGAAGCTAAGGCTGAAAAAGGAGAATTGACTTCTCTTATGTCACACATCAAGTCAGTGGCAGAGTTGGGAATAGGACCCAAGAGCCCTGATTTTCAAACTAACCATACGAACTTGAATTACAAACATTGAATGACCTGAATAAAGTGCTCTCAGATGAGCTCCAGACCAACAACAGTGCACAGTAATTATTCAGCAAGTATTTGATTAGAACTGCAATGTTAGAGAGAATCATGAACTGCTCAGAGACAATTAATGCAGAGAAGCAGCAAAATTTGTCAAACGTAGAACTGGTTCTGACTTATTTCCTTGATCTTAAAAGAGAATAACAAGGACCTGAGTCTCCTCCCTGTCAATAACCCCCTGCTCAGCCAATCAGGGTAGAGCTTGAGGAGGGGAGGCTGAGGGTTCTCACCAGAGACCACAAAGGATAGGCCCGGTCACCTGTGGGGATCACTGTCAGAGCACAATTTCAGCCCCACAGTTTTGGATGGACCACCCACAGTGGGAGCTGCAGAGCACTCCCCTGCAATACACACACACACACACACACACACACACACACACACACCCTGGTGTTGGCAGGGGAACAGGAGAAAAGACAAAAGAAGCAAGAGATGAAGAGAAAGGAGGGAGGGATAGATGGATGGAGGGAAAGCTGAAACACAAAGGACAAACCCTAATGTCTCCAGTGATTCTAAGGGACAAAATCCCAGGCGTGGAATAAAATTCTGCCTCCTTAAGCTCGTGTTTTCAATGCCTAGAATTCAACTCTCACCAGATGGATCAGACTGAACAGGTTTCAGACCTCCAGGAGGCTCTTGCCTTCTACACAGGGACGGCTATTTTCTAGTAAAATCACTAAAAGAGAAGGAGAAAACTTGAAAGAGGTTCCTCCTGGCGCTCACGTACATGAACCTGAATACTCTGTCAGTCCTCAAGGAGAGACCTGGAGAAGGAGACTTGCTGAAGCAAAGCCACAGGGGTCTCTGAGGTTTCCCTGGCCCCTCGCCCCTGTCCTGCCTGGATGATGTCAGCATCTCTCTATGTGAGGTCACCACCTCCCCACCACCTTTGACCAATAGTCTGAGGTGCTGCAAAAGGCTTTTGTGATGTGACTGCCACACCCCTCCCTTGCTGTGCTAATATCCTGCCCCTGGCCAGGCACTCTGGAGGTTTGAGCTACTCCCTGTGGATCACCCCACTCAAGGAGCGTTCGCTCTAGGAAGCAAGCCGGCTAGACAGGAAAATATCAGACGCTTCTGCCAATGCTACACTCAATTTTTCAGAAATTAGTCGACTTTATGGCCAGAAGAGACCATTAGAGCTTCTAATCTGACTCCCTGCATATCACAGGCCTCCTGTATGACACAAGAGCTACTTTGGGGGCAAACACATTCCAGAAAGGCATCTAGTCTTCATTAAATGACATCAGGAGATGGCAAATCCACCACTTTCCTTGGTAGCCTGTTCCTGTGGTGAACCTTCCTCGCTGTTGAATATTTGTGCCTTAGTTGTAATATGAATTTGTCTCTTTTTACCTTCCAGACGTTGGGTCTTGTTATGCCTTTCTCTGCTCAATTAAAAAGCCCTCTAACACCCAATATTTTCTCTCCATTAAGGCCCTTCAACACTTCAGTGAAGTCACCTTTCAATCTTCTTTTGATAAGCTAAACAGGTTGAGCTCCTTCAATAGCTCACTAGAAGGCATTTTTCTCCAGCCCTCAGAACATTTGGTGGCTTTTTGCTGCCCCAGCTCCAATTTCACATCATCTTTTTCAACCGAGGACACCAAAACTGGAGGCAGCATTCCAATATCACTCTCACTGATACCATGTCACCTCCTGTGACATTAATTACTTAATCTGTAACTGTATCGATCACCATTGCGACCACTGTTCTATATTTGCAGCCAATATTGTAGAAATTTGCCACCTAAGGGGTCTGTGAAGAGATTCTGATTGGCTGATTATAATGATGCTATCTCTAGATGTGTATCATTTTTGTAGTTGATGTTATGAATATTGGTTCTATGCTGTCCATATTTCAAACTCGTGCTCTGCTTCTGGGGAACACTCTAGACAAGTTGGTGTCAGTTCTGCCTAGCCTGCTTGATGGCCCACTAAGGACCATCAGTTATACAATCGACCCATTGAGAGAAGGCAGATACACCTTGTGACTCAGCAAGGTATTCAGGGATCTGTCTGTGGACAGAACTCAAAGGTTTTTCTATGCCACGTGCTGGATAGAGTTTCCTTGGGACAAAGAAAGCAAAGAGCAAGTGGCAAGAGATTATAAAAGGCTGATGCCTCATCTCCATCTTGTCTTCAATCCTGCTTCATACCTCTGGAGGGACTTTGCTACAAACAAGCTTCAGCTCTGTACAAAGGACTGAATACCCCATCCCAGTTGTGGATGGACTCCAGAGACTTGATTTGAACCTGCAGTTTATTCCATCACTGCTACAGGCCTGAACCAAGAGCTTTGCCATTACTTCATGTGAAGGATTAAAAATCTATTTGCTGTTTATGTAGCAACCTGGTGCATGGATTGTGCCAGCTCTTTTCCAGACTCAAAATCCAGAGTATGGTCAAGGACCAGAGGCCTAGCAAATAGTGATAAGCTAAGAGAAAGCTGGGGTAAACAGAAAGCCTTGCTTGCTAAGATAGGCCTCGTCAGCAAATTGCCAGGTGTTGGAGCTAAGAACTAAAGAATTGTGTCTTATTCAGAGATGCAGATTGAACAAAGAATCCTTTTTCCTATTGTGTTTGTTTCTTCTGTAGGAAGACGTTCTTCACAGAGATCCAATCTTGAGTTTATGAAAAGTTGTCACACATTCTTCCACGTCCCTTCCCAGGGACCAATGCCTGCCTTTAGACACACAGAAAATCTTCATTGCTATATACTTTCACTGTTTCTTTGCTTTAACCCCTAGGAATGTACCTCTTGGACAATCAAAGGAGTTGCTCCATTCCTATGGACCCCAAATCAGAATTCAACATAGATATTTTATACTAACAACATTTTATCAAAGTATTAATGAAATGTTAACTTGCTAACTTGAGACCATAGGTGGAGACATTATGTAATCTGTTAACTATTGGCTAATGTGCTTATCTTGTCTTGCTGCAAAACCTATCCCAGGGTGTGGAACTGTCTACCCTGTCACTTTCCCTGCTTGTGGAAAATCTATATATTCTATTGTAATTAATTAATTAACAATGTCTCTGAGCCTAATAAGCAAAGTGACACTCCGCCAACACTGTGTGTAATAAACTCCTATTTTTGACCTCTACATGGTGTAGATTTGTGTCTTTCTCAGACACCTTCTGAATAAAGAGAAGATTCAGTATCCAGCCTGGCTGAATGTGTGTACTCTCCTCACAGCTTGGTGATCTTTTGAGGAAATGGAGAAGACTGCCTTTGCCTAGCTGTACCTTGCTTGCAAAAGAAACAGATCTTTTTGGTGACAAGTGTTGAAAGGAGGCACTAGACAAATGTGGAGACAGGAAAAATGTCCCCCAACTGAACTGGCATCTGTGGATGCTGAAGTCACAACACAGAGCACTAAACACTATTTGAGAACGGCTGGTGTCAGAAGAGTCTCTAACAAGGCCTCTTCCCCCCAGCAGGGGCCTCTCTGTGCACAGAACTCCTGGTAGCGTGATGGCTGCAGGCAGTGGAGAACTCTATTTTGGCATCTCTTTGCCTGTTTTGTGGTCAGCATCTGCAGTGGCTGTTAAAATGTCTCTAGATAGTGATCTTTGGGAAGAGCTGGCTGAAGAGCCTTCCTACTAACCAAGAGAGCCTGGCTTGGCCTGCCAGTTCTTCCTTGCTGAACCTAGTGTGTCTGTTGGCTCCTTTTTTGTATCTCTTTTCAAAAAAAAGAAAAGACTTGTCAGCAGAATCCTTCTAAGTGCTTGTTCAAGACAGAGAGAGCCTTCCTTGAAGCTAAGTCTTGGTGTAATAGGGCATGTGATGCCTTTTGCTGGCCATCCTGGTAATTAGTTCTGGTTCACCGGGGTGCCTTCATCTAGTGGCATCTGGCTGCATCTGTTTTATCATTAGGACACATGTCGCTCTCAGGACTTCAGTGTCCTCTTATGGACACAACCCTCTGGCTGTGTCCCACTCAGTTCTCTCCCCTCTTCCCGGGGGTAGCTGTTCTCTACCCAGACACTTGCATTAGTGGTCGGCTGCAGTCCCGGGTGTAGCCACCTGTGTCAACCGCTACTGAGGCAAAAGTGGTGAACCTCCAACCCTGCATCTGTTTCCCTGGACCACTTCCCTAGCAGCTTCCTCTAACTTTCTATTAGGGCCTCAGTCTGGCAGTACTCAGCCAGAAGGTCACTCATGCTCCCCTTACCCACCCAGCACTACTCTGATCATGGTGCCCACCTTACCCCTTCCCCTTCCCCTTCCCCTTCCCCTTCCCCAGCCAAACCTCCCTCCTCAAACTCCAAGCAGTGACTAACTCTTGCTGTGCTGAGCAGCCCTTTATATATGAGCTGCTCCAGCAAGCCTTCTCCTGATTGGCTTTCCCAATAAGCCCTTTCCTGATAGGCCGGGTTCTGTTCAGCCTCTGCAAGGCTGCCTTAATCTTTCTCCTGCTTGGTTGGGGGCAGACACCTCTCCACACTTGGAAAAGGGCAAATGAGAAGTTTAGAGCTGGTGGAAAGGTTACCATGACTGAGAACTGAGCCGACGTTGCTGCGACTGAAACACAGATCACTAACCGTTATATGATCACAGTGGCTGGTGGGAGAAGGACATGTTAGAAGCCCTCTGTCATCTCAGCTGTGGCTTTCTGTGCATGGAGAGCCAGACACCTCAAGGTCTGCAGGTCCTGAGGGAAATGTGGATCATCTGTCCTTTAGAATTTGCAGGTGTTGTCCTGGACCATCAAATGTAACAGTTGCAAACCCTTTCTTGAGGCAGACACCATGGCTTAGCTGGCTAAAGCAGTTGTCTAATAAAGAAGAGATCCTGGGTTCAACTCCCAGTGGTGTCTTGGTGTACGGCTTTTGTCTCTTCTGCTCACATTTTCCTGTGTCTTCCTAGGAAACAGAAGAGACCTCCCTTGGTATCCAAGTCATTGCTTGCTAAGGAAAAGACTTCTTTGTAGAGAAGCATTGGAAAGAATCAAATCACAAGCCTGGAGTTGATGAAAAGGTTGCTGTGACTGGCATTAGCATGGTGTTGTTTTGACTGCAATAGCTGCAACACGAGAGCCTGCACCACACGTCCTTGTGATTCACTGGGGATGTCCACACGCAGATGTCATGTCACCTTCCTTTTCATAGTCACTGATGAAAAATGGAGCAGTTGGGAGAAAAGTCCCAGAGAGTGGCACCGTGGCTAAGCTGGCTGACTCACCTGCCAGGTAAAGTGGAGTTAGGGATGCAGCACCCAGTGGTGCCTTGCCAAATGTGTCCGCTCTTCCCATCTTTTGGTCAATCTTCTGAGGAAACAGAGAAAGCTGCCTATTGCTTGCAATGCAAATGCTTCCAAAAGAAACTGGTCATTTTTTCTGACAAGTGTTGGAAGGAGGCACCTAAGAAATGTGGAGACAAGGAAATGGTCATCGTAACTCAACTTGCGTTCATGGCTCTTGGGGCCACAACGCAGAGCACTAAGCACTGTATGACCACAGCAAAATCTAAACTTATTACACTTATTACACCTTATTACACTAGGCAGTAGTTAGGTCAAGCATTTTTCTCACCCCACTGGATGTTACCCTCCTTAATACATAGAATTCCCCCCTTCATTTTTTCAGGATTCCTGCTGCTTCCAGCATAGATGGGGAGGACAAAGTAAAAAACATGATACCACAGTCTCCTATTTTATATCCTTAGTTCAAGTGTCTAGAAGACACTTGCCCAGACGTGTCCGGGTGGGCTCTGCTGAGTCACTAGGTTGGGGAATCCTCCTGGTGTGGTCTTGTGCAACTGAATCATAGACTTGAGCAGTCCCCACAGTGTTGTGTTTGGACCTCTGTCATTGAATTGGAAATTCCTGAATTACAATTCCTCTGCTGATTCATGGTTGTTGAACTCCCTCCTTGGCAGGGGTCACTAGCAAAATTATAGCATATTTCAGTAACAACCATACAGCAAAATGCACAACTTCATACACTCTCATGCTATACATATTTGGACAGAATAACCGATTTCAGCAGATCATGACTTTTCATGTGATAACTTACATGGAATGGTTTGTAGGAGATATCACAGTCATATATGAATGATGAATATATGAGCTACAGGAGGCTATTTTGAGGTACCTCATGTCACAAAAGCCTCCAGAGACTGGTCTTTGGGAAGAGCTGGCTGAAGAGCCTTCTGAGTAACTGAGAGATCCTGGCTTGGCCGGCCAGTTTGTGCTTATGAATTAAACTTGTCCGCTGGGCTCCCTTTTTTGTGTCTCTTTCACATAAACAGAGCAGAAGTTCTTGACTAATCCTTGACAGTGGTTGTTCAAGACACAGAGAGCCTCTGTGCTGGGGCAGGGGTAAGGGTGCAGGAGGTTGTCGGAGGGGGGGTGCTTACCTCGGGCAGCACAGCTCCCAAGTGACCGGCACACACTCCCCTCCTGCAGTGGCTTCTAGGCAGTGGGATCCAGGGGCGGGTCAGCTATGGAGTTTGCACTCAGGGCCACAGGGATATGCTGGATGCTTCCAGAAGCAGTGTAGCATGGAGGGAGGGGACAGAGTGGGCAGGGAGCTGCCTTAGCGCTGCTGGCACATCTCTGTGCGTTGCTTGGGGAGGCATCAGGTCTCTGTGGGCTGCCTGGGGAGGGGCAGTGCACGAGAGGGCTCATGCAACCCCTTTGCCTCCTCTCTCCAGGCTCCTATCCCATTTTGCCGGCCGACAGGGATTTTAGGGTGCAGCAGCGCAGGGAGCAGGAAGGGCGAACCACAGCGGCTGCCTCCCCTAGAATTATTTGCAGTCGGGATTTCCCCCAACAGTGCCCAACAGGGGTCCAGTGTCAGCTCCAGCACAGGCCACACAGGAAGGCTTAATGCTCGAGCTACAGCACATGCTGGGCAGGCTTGAGGCCGGGATCCCCATGGCAGGAGAAAAGAAGAAGACTCAGCCCCTGGAGTAGCAGGCTGGGCTTCCTGGATTTATTTGCTCAGAGCCCTGCCCCTACTCCCAAGTCGTCCATGGCACCCCCAGGTCAGCCAGAATGGAGCAGCAGTTTTCACTGCACCAAGTCCACTTATGGCTTACAGGCAACACCCAGAGCCACCACAGGCCACCATCTTGGCCAGAAAGGAGCCTACTCAGCCTCATCATTGCTTCTTTTCCTTCCACCCAGAGCCCCGCTTCTAGGCTGAAAGTAGCCATCCCTGGGATGCCAACAGCACCTCCATGGGTTTGGCCCTCAGAAGGGCAGGTGGGGGTTTCCTGGATCCCAGTTGCTCACAGCCAGCCCAGCCTCCACTTCTAAAACCATCAGTCATGCTCCCAGGTTGGCCATAAAGGAGCAGCCATTCTCCACTTAGACTCAGCTTTGCTTGTTTTCCTTTGACCCAGAACCCCCCTTCTTCTCCTGGGATGCAAGTAGCCATCCCTGGGAAGCCAAGAGACAGGCACAGGATTCTCCCTCCCAGTAGCCAACCACATCTCCCCATGCTTTGCAGAATGAAAGATGATGCTCTACTAACCCCACTAAGCCACAATGATGTGCTTAGTTTCTGCCCTGCCTTTCTCAGCTTGACTTTCCTCTTTTGCCCCATTCCTGCCTCACTTTCTCCTTTGGCAAGTCAAGCAAAGGAGGCCAGCAGGAAGAGCCGGCGTCCACCAGTCAATCTCCAAGGGCAGAGGAGGCCAAGCCACAAACCTCTGAAAGGTAACATGCCTAACTCCTCTAGGTTCTCCAGCCTGACACCAAGGTGCTTTCTCCACTGCTGTGAGCACCTTCTGTCATGCAGGGGTTGTAGTTGTCCCAGGGACAGGCCAATAGGAGAAGGAGGAGCACCTTCCTGAACAGCAAGGGGATCTGGGAAAAGGAAACTAGCATGTTTCTGCCTGACTTTGAAGCAGGGACCTTTTGCATGTTAGGCAAATGTGATAACCACTGCACTACAGAAACTCCATCTGCTTGGTTGTTGCTCACCCTGCTACAGACAGATGGACAAACCTAGAGAAAGTGGTGGCAGCCCTTCGATAGGTCAACTGGCAGACCAGAGGACTGGGGCCGGCACTCAGGAAGTCGTTCTTACCTCGCCTGTGTGACTCCAGCTTGAGGGAGAGCTTCTTTTTCTTCCCTTTGCTGACAAAGAGCAAGAGAAGAATGAAATGTCAGGTGGGCCAACTCGGTGCAGAAGCCCATGCTGTCTTTTCCTGCTGTGTAGCCTGAAATGAGGGACTCGTGGCAGTTAAAGGAACTGCTGCACTCTCAGAAAACATCCCACCCCTGCACAAAGGGGGATTGAAGAGCCTGTTAGTCTAGCACGCTCCCAACTGAACTACTTCAGCAGCTGCTACGTTTCTTTTTGGCCTATTACTTTTCTGTCTGGGATGTTGTTGTCAGCTGTTGCACAGAAAAAGGACGTCATTGCGAGCGACCCATGAAGACAAGATTCACTTTTTCCTTCCTTGCTCGGCTTTACTTGCTTCCTCACCCTATTCTTGCCTTAGTTCCTGTGTTATCTGAAGGCGACAGGGGCCCAGCAGTACGAGGAGGAAGCTGGGCAGGTAGACTCTGGTGGAAAAAGTCCTGCCACCACTTGCCACCCCACTGTCTTCTCCCAGATTCACATATTGCCCACCAGGGACTTGGTGCCCAGCAGCGCAACGGAAGGCAGCAGACAGACCCACCCTCGCCTTCAAGCTCTAGCTCATTAAACCACATCTTCAGTCGCTGATAGCCAATGAGAGATCGACATCGTTTGCTAATTTAGCACTTGGAAATGCCATTGGCCAATCTTTGGATCTCTTTAATGTTGCGCTTCAGTTCATGGGGGAAAGGTGAGAGAAGCGACCTTTCAGCTAAAGGCCTGGGGTTAACATCCTAACACTGTCTCCTACTGTAACACTATTTAATACTGGCCCACCCTGTGCTGGTGACAGTTCCATTTCTAGGTGTTAGTATGTGTCAGTTACCATTAAAATTAAAAAGTTTCTATACGCTTAAAGGAAATGCATTTGTTTTATTTCCTTATATATAGCATGAATAAATACAGGTTTACAGAACCTAGCCTGCAAATTTATCATATATGACAGAGAAAATCATGCATCGAAATTGTGCATTGAAATCATGAACTGAGCTACAAATGCAATGAAAAATAAGATATTCAAAAGTTTAACACATGAGGGTGCACCAAAGACACGTCTTGCCTGGGGTTCCACTTGGTCTAGGGGAGGCCCTGTCAGGGAGAACAGGAGTTAGTGTCACATGTCTATTTTCAGGCTGTAATCTGTGGGCATCCTGCTGTGTGGGTGGGATCACAGTAACCCAGACTCAGGGCTGGAACAGGCCCCTGATTGAGGGGGTGGCTGCATGGTTTACAACGCTCTGATTTCTCAGACAATGTGTCTTTCCCAAAGTCTCAGATCTGCATCCCCAGAAGGCTTCTGCGCTGCCTCCACTCCTTTCACCTTCTACAGCAAGGAGCAGCAGCAAGGGTCAGGGATGAGCCATAGGCACTAGGTGGGGGGCAGAGGCTTCAGGAGCCCAGAGTGTTTGCCTGTGTGGGCATTTTGGCTGAGACCTCAGGGACACATTGTCAGGCAGAATCCCAGGCATCTGTATGAAAGGAGCACAAGGACGTAAGAGCAGCCAGACTGGGTCAGGCTGGGTCCATCTTGCCCAGTGTCCTGTCTTCTCATAGCGGCCAAAGCCAGGTGCTCCAGAGGGAATGAACAGGGCAGGTAATCATCACGTGATCTATCCCCGGTCACTGACGCCTAGCAAACAGAGACTAAGGACACCTTCCCTGCCCATCCTGGCTCAGAGCATGTCCTCCATGAATCGATTTAGCTCTTTTTTGAGCCCTGTTATAGTCTTGGCCTTCACAACATCCTCTGGCAAGGAGTTCCACACGTTGACTGTGCATTGTGTGAAAAAATACTTCCTTCTGTTTGTTTTAAACATGCTGCCTATTAATTTCATTTGGTGACCCCTAGTTCTTGTGTTATGAGAAGGAATAAGGAACACTTCCTTATTTACTTTCTCCACACCTGTCATGATTTTATAGACCTCTATCATATTTCCCCTTAGTCATCTTTTCTCCAAGCTGAATGTCCCAGTCTTATTATTCTCTCCTCATATGGCAGACACTCCATACCCCTTTCTGAACCTTTTCCAATTCCAATACATCTTTTCTGAGATGGGGTGACCGTATCTGCAAGCAGCATTCAAGATGTGGGCGTACCATGGATTTATACAGTGGCAATAAAATTTTCTCTCTTATTTTCTATTCCTTTCTTAATGATTCCCAACATTCTGTTCGCTTTTTGCCGGCCGCTGCACGTTGAGTGGATGTTTGCAGAGAACTATCCACAGTGACTCCAAGATTTCTCACTTGAGTTGCAGCAGCTTTTTTACCTCCCATTGTTTTATATGTAGAGTTGTGACTCTGTTTGGCAATGTGCATCACTTTGCATTTATCAGCATTGAATTTCATCTGCCATTTTGTTGCTCTTTCACCCAGTTTTGTGAAATCTCTTTTTAGCTCCTCACAGGCTGCTTCGCACATAACCATCCTCTGTAGTTTTGAATCATCTGCAAATTTTGTCACCTCGCTGTTAAGCAGATCGTTTATCAATATGTTGAATAGTCCCAGTACAGACACCACAAGTTACCTGTTTGCATCCTGAAAATTGATCATTTAGTCCTACCCTTTGTTTCCCAGCTTTTAACCAGCTATTGATCCATGTAAGGACCTTCCAGAGGTGAAAGTAAGCTGGTCTGGTCTGGTATGGGGTACTGGGAAGAGCGGGTACGCTGTGCCAGCCCGGCCCGGCTTCCCCAGGCTGGTGATTTAAAGGGCCCAGGTCTCCCTAAAGAGGCCAGAGCCCCAGGCCCTTTAAATCGCCACCTGAACGCCCCTGCCAGAGCCCTGGGGAGCAAATCACTGCTGTGGAATGCTGCTATCTCCCACGCCATGAACACAGAACAGGGGCGGCGGGAGCTTCCTTACAGTGGGGGGGGCACCGTTGTCTGAACTGTGGCACTCCCATGACACCCCTTCCCCAAGGACCCGCACTCACACCACTCCTCCCCCCAAGGCCACACCCACAGAACGCCTCTTCCCCCCCCAAGACTCCACCCTTCCCCCCATTCCATCATTTGTCCTAACAGCTGGTAAAGAGTGGTGCATGGCCCTCTAACCCCCTTATTCCAGCACTCCTGACACAGAGCTAAGCAGGCAGCAGTGTGTGTGTGTCACAGAGGCTGCTGTGCTGAGTTAAGCCAGTGAGGGAAGCGGGGGCTGATGTTGGGGCTGTCCTCCTCCCTCTGCCTCAGAACTGGTTGCTTGCAGCAGCTGTCTGAACTTAGAGACAGTGTGCCCACACACTCCCTCTCCCCACACACACAAACACACTCTCTACCCGACCAGGCACATTGCAGTTAAAAAGCAGCCAGCAATCTAGAAGGATTCCCATGGAACAATGGAATAGAGAAACTTGCATCATGTGATGCAGTACCAGCCCAGGAGACATTGCTAAACCCTTCCCAAAGCACCTGCAGCCAGTTGCACAGCTACCCACAGTGCACTGCTCTCTGTGGCCATCCTGGATGTGCTCTGGTGATACAAGGGGCATAGTGTGGACATGCAACAGCTGTTTAAATAAAACGCTTTAAAGCCACATTACCTAATAGCGCTTACATAGCTTAAGAGTGAGACAAGATCCCAGCTCTGATGAAACAAAAGAGCCACAACTTCCTCTGTAGTTAGCAGGGTTTGAACCTACGTGGGGAGTTCCCAAAGGATTTCTAGTCCATCACCTTAAACACTCGGCCATAACTACTTGCTTAAGATGGGTCTCTCACTACACTCTAGTTCTGTTCTCACTGAGTGATCAATTCCAGATGTTCCCTCAGACCAGCTTCCACAACACACACACTGCTGTGCCATTGTGTAAGTGTGTTCCTGGCTGAACTGCAAGAATTCCTGCTCATTTCCCTTCTGGCTGGAGCATGAGGAGAGTGTGTTTGTGGTCAATGACGTTCCTGTAGATTGTTGTCCATTTCCTGCCTTGATCATTCAGACAGTTCCTTTACCATCATATCCCCAGCACATCAGGGATTGCAATAGCAGGGGGCAGGTTTTCTCTGGGGCACTGAGCTTTGTCAGAGGGTTGGTGGCTCCTTTCTTTCCTCACCCTGGAGTAAACTCAGCTTTTTATTCCATCCTTGATGTTTCAAGGAATAACAAGAGATGACGGAGGAAAGTGGTGGACAGGGCGGGTCTCAGGGGAGGGGCAGAGAGGTGCAAGTGGTGGACAGGGCTGGTCTCATGGGCGGGGCAGAGAGGTATGGGTGGTGGTCAGGGCAGGTCAGAGGAGGGGGTAGAGAGGTGTGAGAACTGGGCAGTTTGGGTGTCAGGGGAGAGGCAGAGAGGTGCAAGTGATGGGAAGGGCTGGTCTTAGGGGAAGAGGCAGAGAGGTTTGGGCAGGGTGAGACTCAGGGGAAGGGCAGAGAGGTGGGGGCAGCAGGCAGACCTTGGGGTAGCGGGTGGAGAGGCACAAGGAGGCCTTCAGGCAGGACAGGAGCAAGCAAAAGGTGGACCAGCAGGCCTCAGCCAAAGAGGAAGAGCAGGGGTGGGAAGTGGCCAAATGAGAGTGAGGATAGAGCACAGGTGGGGCCTCAGAGGGAGGAGAATGAGTCAAGGAGGTGGAGTGGGCAGGGCCACCCAGAGGATTCAGGGGGCCTGGGGTAAAACCATTTTGGGGGCCCTTTCCATAAAAAAATGTTGCAATACTCTAGAATACTATATTCTCATGGGGGCCCTGCAGGGCCTGGGGCAAATTGCCCCACTTGCCCCCCCTCTGGGTGGCCCTGCCCTCAGCCTCTCCTCGTAAGTCCCCTGCCCCCTAATCATTTTTGTTGCCCTCCCCTAGACTCTTTCCAATTTGTTTCTGTAGTGGAGGGGCAAAAACTGGACGCAATGCTCCAGAGGTGGCCTCACCAGTCCCGAATAGAGGGGAATAATCACTTCCCTCTATCTGCTGGCAATGCTCCTACTAATCCAGCCCAGCATGACCAGTTACCCATACTGAATGCAGACCCACCAATATTTGATCAATTGGTTATTGTCCATTCAGGAGGCTCTTTCCTACCTATTCATAAAGAATGAAGATGCTCTAAGCACAGGGGAGAAAGCTGTCCCGCCCGTGTAGTTAATCCATCTCCCCGAGAGGTGGTAGCTATGTCACTGGGGGAAGCTATGTGGGTGGGTGTGCAAGCTGTGGTGTCTACATGCATCTATAAGTTTCATCAAACTCCATTTTTAAAAGCACTGTGGTCTGGGAAGAGAACATGAGACCTCTGAGGCAGAGCCTGTCCTTCAAAATTTTTAGATCACTGACTTCTGTCTACAGCAGTCGTGGGGGTGTAGCTCAGTGGTAGAGTGTTTGACTACAAATCAAGTGGTCCTTGGTTCAAACCTAAATGCCCCCTTATAAACCTCTTCTTTCAACAAAAGTAATTGTGTTTCTGTTATGTTGAGGAGTTCCACTGAGTAGGGATTCCTGAAATGAATGGAAACACTCAATCTTTTCCTGTGCAAATGCATAAAAACCTAGCAAACATGTGCCTCCACTGAAATCAGTTCCAAATCCTCTAAAGGATTAAAGAATCTCTATTGAGGTTGCAGGAAAAAACATCCTGATGTGTAGAAATAATAGTAAGTATGGCAGGCAACCAGCTTGGCTTAACAGTGAAATCCTTGCTGATCTTAACCACAAAAAAGAAACTTACAAGAAGTGGAAGATTGGACAAATGACCAGGGAGGAGTATAAAAATATTGCTCAGACATCCAGGAGTGAAATCAGGAAGGCCAAATCACACTTGGAGTTGCAGGTAGCAAGAGATGTTAAGAGGAACAAGAAGGGTTTCTTCAGGTATGTTAGTAACATGAAGAAAGTCAAGGAAAGTGTGGGCCCCTTACTGAATGAGGGATTTAACTTAGTGGACAGAGGATGTGGAAAAAGCTAATGTACTCAATGCTTTTTTTGCCTCTGTCTTCACAAATAAGGTCAGCTCCCTGATTGCTGCACTGGGCAGCACAGTATGGGGAGAAGGTGACCAGGCCTCTGTGGAGAAAGAAGTGGTTCGGGACTATTTAGAAAAACTAGAGATGAGCACATGTCCATGGGATCAGATGTGCTGCATCCGAGGGTGCTAAAGGAGTTGGCGGATGTGACTGCAGAGCCATTGGCCATTATCTTTGAAAACTCATGGCAAACGGGGGAGGTCCTGGATAACTGGAAAAAGGCTACTGTAGTGCCCATCTTTAAAAAGGGAAGAAGGAGGATCTGGGGAACTACAGGCCAGTCAGCCTCACCTCAGTCCCTGGAAAAATCATGGAGCAGGTCCTCAAGGAATCACTTCAGAAGCACTTAGAGGAGAGGAAAGTGATCAGGAACAGTCAGCATGGATCCATCAAGGGCAAGTCATGCCTGACTAACCTAATTCCCTTCTATGAGGAGATAACTGGCTCTGTGGATGAGGGGAAAGCAGTGGATGTGTTATTCCTTGACTTTAGCAAAGCTTTTGATATGGTCTCCCACAGTATTCTTGCCAGCAAGTTAAAGAAGTATGGGCTGGACGATTGGACTATAAGGTGGATAGAAATCTGGCTAGATCGTCTAGGTCAATAGGTAGTGATCAATGGATCCATGTCTAGTTGGCAGCCAGTTTCAAGCGGAGTGCCCCAAGGGTCGGTCCTGAGGCCGGTTTTGTTCAATAGCTTCATTAATGATCTAGAATATGGTGTGGATTGCACCATCAGCAAGTTTGCAGAAGACACTAAACTGGGAGGAGTGGTAGATACGCTGGAGGGCAGTGATAGGATACAGAGGGACCTAGACAAATTAGAGGACTGGGCCAAAAGAAACCTGCTGAGGTTCAACAAGGATGAGTGCAGAGTCCTGCACTTAGGACGGAAGAATCCCATTCACTGCTACAGACTAGGGACCGGATGGCTAGGCAGCAGTTCTGCAGAAAAGAACCTAGGGGTTACAGTGAATGAGAAGCTGGATATGAGTCAACAGTGTGTCCTTGTTGCCAAGAAGGCTAACGGCATTTTGGGCTGTATAAGTAGGGACATTGCCAGCAGATCGAGGGATGCGATTATTCCCCTCTATTCGACATTGATGAAGCCTCATCTGGAGTAGTGTGTCCAGTTTTGGGCCCGAAACTACAAGAAGGATGTGGAAAAATTGGAAACAGTCCAGCAGAGGGCAATAAAAATGATCAGGGGTCTGAAGCGCATGACTAATGAGGAAAGGCTAAGGGAACTGGGCTTGTTTAGTCTGAAGAAGAGAAGACAGAGGGGGGATTTGATAGCTGCTTTCAAGTACCTGAAAGTGGGTTCCAAACAGGATGGATCTAGACTGTTCTCTGTGATACCTGATGATAGCACAAGGAGTAATGGTCTCAAGTTGCAGTGGGGGAAGTTTAGGTTGGATATTAGGAAAAAACTTTTTCACTAGGAGGGTGGTGAAGCACTGGAATGGGTTACCTAGGGAGGTGGTGGAATCTCCTTCCTTAGAGGTTTTTAAGATCAGGCTTGACAAAGCCCTGGCTGGGATGATTTAGTTGGGGATTGGTCCTGCTTTGAGCAGTGGATTGGACTAGATACCTCCTGAGGTCCCTTCCAACCCTCATATTCTATGATTATATGACTAGATGCTCTGATGGTCTCTTCTGGCCATAAACTTGACTAATTTCTGAAAAAACTGATTGTAGCATTGGGAGCAGCATCTGATGTTTTCTTCTCTAGCCGACTTGCTTCCTAGAACGAACACTCCTTGAGTGGGGTGATCCACAGGGCGTAGCTCAAACCTCCAAAGTGCCTGGACAGGGGCAGAACATTAGCCCAGCAAGGGACGGGTGTGGCAGTGACATAACAAAGGCCTTTGCAGGATTTCAGACTATTGGTCAAACCCTACTGGTGGGGAGGCGGTGACCTCACACAGAGATGCTGACATCAGCCAGGCAGGAAAGGGGCGAGGGGCCAGGGAAACCTCAGAGACCCCTGTGGCTTTGCTTCAGCAAGTCTCCTTCTCCATGTCTCTCTTTGAGGACTGAGAGAGTATTCAGGTTCATGGACGTGAGCGCCAGGAGGAACCTCTTTCAAGTTTTCTCCTTCCCTTTTAGTGATTTTACTAGAAAATAGCCGTCACTGTTTAGAAAGTAAGAGCCTCCTGGAGGTTTGAAACCTATTCAGTCTAATCCATCTGGTGACAGGTGAATCCTAAGTACGGAAAACATGAGCTGAAGGAGGCAGAATTTTATTCCGCACCTGAGATTTTGTCCCTTAGAATCACTGGGGACATTAGGGTTTGTCCTTTTTGTTTCACCTTTTCCTCCATCCGTCCTTCCCTCCTTTCTCTTTATCTCTTGCTTCTTTTGTCCTTTCTCCTGTTACCCTCCCAACACTAGCAGGTGTGTGTGTGTGTGTGTTGCGGGGGAGTGCTCTGCAGCTCCCACTGTGGGAGCACCACCCAAAAATGTGGGGCTGAACTAGTCCCCACCAGTGACCTGGTGCATCCTTCGGGCTCCCTGGTGAGAGCCCTCAGCCGCCTATCCTCAGTCTCTACCCTGATTGGCTGAGCAGGGGGTTATTGACAGGGAGGAGACTCAGGTCCTTGTTTTCTTTTAAGACCAAGGAAATAAGTCAGAACCAGTTCTATGTTTGATGAGTTTTACTGCTTCTCTGCATTAATTGTCTCTGAGCCGTTCATGATTCTCTCTAACATTGCAGTTCTCCTCAAATACTTGCTGAATAATTACTGTCACTGCTGTTGGTCTGGAGCTCATCTGAGAGCACTTTATTAAGGTCATTCAGTGTATGAAATTCAAGATCTGATGGTTAATTTGAAAATCAGGGCTCTTGGGTCCTATTCCCAGCTCTGCCTCTAACTGGCTGTGTGACTAAGACAAGTCAATTCTCCTTTCTCAGGCTTAGCTTCTCCCTCTTTCAAGTAGGGATAATGATGATCTGCTCCTACCTAGCTCAACACACTCACTTTTCCCCAACACACAAACACTGTCTCTCCCCACACACAAACAGTCTCCACACTGCAGTTGAAAAGCAGCTGGCAATCTAGTAGGAGGCCCCTGGAACAATGAGATAGAGAAACCTGCATCCCTGAAAGTACAGCCATAAAGACAACACACAGCAGCCTTCTCTAGCAGGGGCAGCGGGGGGGGGGGGGCGGGAGCAAGAAGCGAGATCATCCGAGCTCCCTGCATCCAGGTCACTTTCCTCAGCTGGGCTGCATAAGGGGAGGGCAGAGAGCAGCAGCTTCTGATGCTCCCCTCACAGCACAGCCCAGGTGGGGAAAGTGACCAGGACAGATGAAGCACATAGTGTTGCTCCTCGCTCTCCCCAACCCTCTGTGGGTCCATGGAGGAGCGTTGGGGCAGAGGAGAGCAGTGAGCACCTTTGCACTGCCACACGGTGCCCTTTGACCCCCTGGAACCCTGAGTGACTACCAGGGGGTCCCACCCCTAAGGCCGGCCAGGCTCCCCAGAACGAGCAACAGAAAACATAGAGAGACTGGCCACTCACTGAGCAGTGGTAACCTGGGCAGCTCGTAATGGAGGCTCGGGGGGGCTCATCCTCCCCAAACCTTGCGTTGCCAAGGGGACAATGGGGCCCATGACTAGAGTCCCTAGCCAAATTGGGTGCCCCTGGAAAATTCTCCCTCACGGTGGCCCCAGGGCTGGAGGAGCTCCCACTCCTTGCTACAGCCCAGGGGCTGCAGCAGGGGCACAGAGCTTCTCTGGTCTCTGGGCTGCAGCGGGGCAGGGGTAAAGGAGTGATAGGGTGGAGCCAGTGGGGGAAGGGATGGAACAGAGGTGACAGTGGATGGAGCCATGGGTGGAAGTTGTGGAAGGGGGCGGAGCCACAGACAGAAGGTGGGGGCCATGGTTCCAGTGCTGGGGCCCCCGCACTTGTTCTCCCTTTCCCTGGGCTTTGGCATCACTAGCCCCTGCTTAGCGAGTAGTGTTAATTCGTCCCCATAATGTGGGGCGTGACGTCTAGGGGGAGACAGAGGAAGATTCATGGTAGCACCTCAGGGCCCGAGCCAGCCCCTATAAAAGGCAGGGAGGGAGCACCACTCAGCCCCAAGTCTTCCCCAATCCTCAGCCTGAGACTCTGGCTCCCAGCCCGGCGTCGACCCCTTCACTCCTGTCCGCACCCCTTTCCCCAGCAAGCAACGGCCCCACTCCCAGCCCCGGTTCTCGACCGTGGCTTCCGAGTGGCCACAGCTATGGATAAGAGGGCACAGTGTGAAATGTTTGGGGACCACTGGTTTAGGGACATGTTCTCAATCACTTCTCTGCAGTCCAATAAAAGCTATTCCTCACTCACCTACCCCTCCATCAGGATGGACTAGGTATGTTCTGCTGCCCTTCACTCATACAGGAAGGAGAATAACATTTCACTCCACTCAATCCTAAAGTGATTTGTAACCCACCACCATCCAAACTGGTCATTTTGGAGAAGTGGCCCCACCATGCTGCATAGGTAGGCAGAGTAGGTGTGTCTATGCAAACATGGTCTGTTCCTGAAGTCTTTCCCCAGCTCCTCACTAGATGTGAGGGGGGACCTCATTCAGACCCTGCTTATGCTTAGTATTTAAAAACTCCTTAGTGTCCCTATCCCCGCCGGCCTTAGATTTCTCCTCCTGTCCATCTCCTAACAGCTCAGATGAGGTGGCCAAGTGGTTAAGGTAATGGAGTGCTAAACCATTGTGCTCTGTACATGTGGGCTTGAATCCCATCCTTAGCAGATGTATTTGGTCTTTACACCTTCTTTAAAAGACAACCATCTCCCCTTTTGATACAATGAGAGATCAAACAATGTTGCTTCTTACAGACAAAAGCCTTTTCAGAAACTTAGACCTCCCTCCTGTTGCTTTAAATAAAATGCCTAAATCCCACATTTCTAAAAAAATTCTCTAGTCCTATATTTCTTAGCTTTTCTCTCAAAAAGTAACAGACTCATAATCTCCCCCAAACACTCTGGGACCTCCCCAAATAATTAAAATACCCCCATCCTGAGCAAGGCTACAACAGTGAAGCAGAGCTAGTGTCTAGACCAAGCTGTTCTGAAGGAGGCAACTCAAATATTTTCTCTCCGCTTCCCTTGGCAAAGTCTGACTGGGAAAAGAAAATCCCCCAAACTGAAAATTTTCTGCTAAAAAACCAATACTAGTTTGTTTGAGGATTTTGGTTTGAATGCATTATTATTATTCTCTTCTGATTTATCTCAGTTCAGTGTTTCTCCTCCAGATGTGTTTCCAGGTGTTGAATTGTGGGGGAGAGAGGCCAAGTCATGATGACTCTACCCTTCTTTCATAGTTTCTTCCAACTTGCTAGGAAGTACCTTTGCTATGATGTGAGTCAAGCAGTGTCCATTGTTGCTGTGCTATCTCGGAGAAGTCTGCATTGTACACGGTTCCTGGGATAGTCTTTGGGAGTGTGGATCCCTTTAAAGGGTCAGCAGCGAGTCTGGCTCCTCCACTGTCACACCTGAAAGGCTTGTGGTGGGCATTTCCCAATCTCATAACATATCTCAGTAACACACAGAGCAAACTTCATAACTTCCCAATCAATGCGAGCACACACAATCCAACACGATATTAATGTTCAATAGATCAAGACTTTTGAAATGATACCTCACCAGGAAGATTTTTTCAAACCATGTCATCATTATATGAGAGTGGTGAATATGGGTCCTCCAGGGTGTGGCTTTGAGCACAGTGTGCCACACCTGGGCTTACATTGCAATGGAGATGTACCCTTAGAGTCCATCTCTCCTGGGATAAAGATGGCAGCATGGTTGGCCTGGGTCATCTGACTTGGCCCCATTGAGCTAAAGCTGAGGGGATAAAAACTGTGGTGAAGATATTTGTGTTCATACTGAAGGCTGGGTTTGGAAACCCTCACCCCCCGTGGGGTCTCAGAGGTTGGGCTCAAGCCCATATGACATATTAGCCTTCTCTCAATGGGTCGATTGTATAACTGATGGTCCTTAATGGGCCATCAAGCAGATTAAGCAGAACTGACACCAACAGTGGTCACAACGGTGTTCTATACAGTTACAGATTATGTCAATAACATCACAGGAGGTGACACGGGATCAGTGAGACTGATATTGGAATAGCCTCCAGTTTGGTGTCCTCATTTGAAAAAGATGTTGTGAAATTGGAGCTGGGGCAGCAAAGAGCCACCAAAAGTTCTGAGGGCTGGAAAAAATGCCTTCTAGTGAGCTGTTGAAAGAGCTCAACCTGCTTAGCTTATTAAAAGAAGATTGAAATGTGACTTCACTGAAGTGTTGAAGTGCCTTAATGGAGAGAAAAGATTGGGTATTAAAGGGCTCTTTAAACAAGCAGAGAAAGGCATAACAAGACCCAATGGCTGGAAGGTGAAAAGAGACAAATTCATATTACAAGTAAGGCACAAATATTCAACAGTGAGGATGATTCACCACAGGAACAAGCTACCAAGGAAAGTAGTGGATTCTCCATCTCTTGATGTCATGTAATGAAGACTAGATGCCTTTCTGGAATGGGTTTGCCCCATAAGTAGCTATTGTGTCAAATAGGAGGCTTGTGATATGCAGGGGATCAGATTAGATGCTCTAATGGTCTCTTCTGGCCATAAAGTCGACTAATTTCTGAAAAACTGAGTGCAGCATTGGGATCAGTGTCTGATGTTTTCCTGTCTAGTCGGCTTGCGTCTTTGAATGAACACTCCCTGAGTAGGGTGATCCACAGGGAGTAGCTCAAACCTCCAAAGTGCCTGGCCAGGGGCAGGACATTGGCACAGCAAGGAAGGGATGTGGCAGTGACATCGCAAAGGCCTTTTGCAGGACCTCAGACTATTGGTCAAAGGTGGTGGGGGAGGTGGTGACGTCACAGAGAGATGCTGACATCATCCAGGCAGGACAGGGGTGAGGGGCCAGGAAAACCTCAGAGGCCCCTGTGCCTTTGCTTCAGCAAGTCTCCTTTTTGTTTCACCTCCTCCTTCATCCCTCCCTCCTCTTCTTCTCTTGCTTCCTTTGTCCTTTTACCTGTTCCCCTCCCAACACCAGGAGGGGTGTGTGCGTGTGTTGCAGGGAAGTGCTCTGCAGCTCCCACTGTTGGAGGTCCTCCCAAAAATGTGGGGCTGAACTAGTGCTCGGGCAGTGATCTCCATCAGTGACATGGGCCATCCTTTGGGCTCTCTGATGAGAACCTTCAGCCTCAGTCTCTAGCCTGATTGGCTGAGCAGGGGGTTATTGACGGGGAGGAGACTCAGGTCCTTGTTTTTCTCTTTAAAGATCAAGTATATAAGCCAGAACCAGTTCTATGTTTGATGAATTTTGCTGCTTCTCTGCATTAATTGTCTCTGAGCTGTTCATGATTCTCTCTAACATTGCAATTCTCTTCAAATACTTGCTGAATAATTACTGTCACTGTTGTTGGTCTGGAGCTCATCTGAGAGCACTTTATTCAGGTCATTCAATGTCTGAAATTCAAGATCCGATGGTTAGTTTGAAAATCAGGGCCCTTGGGTCCTATTCCGAACTCTGCCATTGACTGGCTGTGTGACCTCAGACAAGTCAATTTTCCTTTCTCAGCCTTAGCTTCTCCCTCTTTCAAGTAGAAATAATAATGATCCGCTCCTACCTACCTCACGGTGGGTGGAGGGTGGGGATCCATTGGAGAGTGTCACTAGGAGTAGTGCATAATATGAGGTGTTCTATCACGTTTACTCAGAACAGATTAACACATAATAGAATAGCTGAAATAGTCTATTTTATTTGTATGTATTTATTTTGAAATTGTTAAGAGCAGCTACGACTTAGCTCAGACTGAAGCATCTTATCTAATGTTTGAGATTCAAGTGTCTCCTCTTTGTGTGCGAGGAGACAATTTAACACACTGTGATGAACAGGAGATGCTTTTGTTTTGCAACACAATATTTTTGCAAAGAACTTTCATCCCACTTGTTATGATTTTGCGAAACAAACTGGATTAGTCTGAATGGGATTTTCTGACAGAAAAAGTTTCAATGAAATTTCTCCACTATCTCCATTCCTGGGCTCTATCCCTGCCTCTGGAGGTGGGAGCGTGTTTTGTTGTCTGTTAGAACAGGAGTCAGGACTGGTGGTTTTTCTTTCTGGTTCTGCCAGCGCCTTGCTGTGTAGGCGCTTGGGGAGGTCACTTCCCTTCTCTGGACCTCAGGCTCCTCCCCATCTGTCCCATGGGAACAGGGATAGTTCTCGAACTCTGGGCAGTTGTGAGCCTGAGGCCTGGTCCACACTAAGCAGTTAAACCGATTTTAACAGCATTAAATCGATTTAACGCTGTAGCCGTCCACACTACAATGTACTTTATATCGATTTAAAGGGCTCTTTAAATCGATTTCTGCACTCCTCCCCAACAAGAGGAATAACGCTAAAATCGATATTAACATATAGATTTAGGGTTAGTGTGACCGCAAATCAAAGTTATTGGCCGGATAGTTATAGTGATAGCTACCCACAGTGCAATGATCCGGAAATTGATGCTAGCCTCGGACCATGGATGCACACCGCTGAATTAATGTGCCTAGTGTGGCTGCATGCAATTTATTTTATAATATCTGTTTAATAAAACCAGTTTAAGTTAATTCAAAATTATCCTGTAGTGTAGACGTACCCTGAGTGAGAGAAGGGGCGTTAAAGCCCTCTGTGAAGGAGAAAGGGGATTTTCACAGGGTTCAGCACCAAGGAATTCTAAAATTTGCTAAAATGTCTAGTATGTGGAAACAAAAATAGTCGGGGCCAATCTTTAACCAGTGCCTTTTTTAACGCCCATTCAGGGATGTAAGTCCTTGTCTTTTAGGTACCTGGGGTTCTTTGCCAGCAGGAGAGAAGAGGTTCCTGCCTCCCTTTTTGTGACCTTAACAAACCAAGTGTTGTGCCTCAGTTCTCGTCTGAGATCCCTGAAAAAGAACATCTTCCTATCCATGAACAAGACAGGACCTTTCTCTAAAAGGGGAACAAAGAGACCCCTGAGACCTACAGACTAGCTAGCCTCAATGCCATAGCTGGAGAAATCCTGCAATACATTCTTAAACAATCAGTTTGTCAGCAGCACCTACAGAATAATTTGGTTCTTAGGACTAGTGAGCATGGATTTGTCAAGAAGAAATCATTCCAAACCTATCCTCTTTCTTTCTTCGGCAGGGTTCCGGGCCTGATGGAGGTGGGTAAACAGTAGATGGGATCTAGCTTGGTGTTACTAAGGCTTTTCAAACAGTCCCGCAGGACATTCTCACAAGCAAACGAGGGAAATGCAGTCCAGCTGCAATCAGCGTAATGTGGGTACAGAGCTGGTTGAAAGCCTAGACTCCAGGAGCCCTTCTCCATGTTTGGCTGTCCAACGGAGAGGGTGTACATAATGGATCCGGCAGGGATCAGTCCGGGGTCCGGTACTATTCAATGTTTTCATGAATGATTTGGAAAATGGAGTGGAGAGCATGCTTCTAAAATTTGCAACTGACACCAAGCACTTAGGAGCACAGGATTGGAATTCAAAACACCCTTAACAAGTTGGAGAGTTGGTCGTCTTGAGCCAAACTCCATGGTTGGGCCCCTCTCTCTAGACTGGGCTGAAGTGAAACCCCAGAGCCAAACACTCCTCCTGGGCAGTGAGGTCCTCCCTTGAATGGTCAGATGCTGCTTAGCACTTTCAGAGCAGCTTTTGCTGGGGGATTCTTCCAGCACTTTCCAATAGCGGGAAATTATGAAATCCCCATTTGACTGTTGGGGACAGAGCCCTAGAGGGGGGAGCAACTTGCCCAAAGTCCCCCAGGAAAAGGAAAACAACCAGCAGTGGAACCAATAGGAAACCCAGTAATGGAACTCAGAAGTCCTGGGAGTGTGCTAGGGTGAACAGATGTCCCGATTTTATAGGGACATCAAAATTTTGGGTCTTTTTCTTATCTAGAATCCTATAACCCACCACCTGTCCCGGTTTTTCACACTTGTTGTCTGTTCACCCTAGGGTGTGCACAGGTGTGGGTCCCATCTGCTCCCTGCCCCTCTCATTGAAGCAGATGTGCAGGGTTACTGCCCTGGGAACTGCAGGGCACCAGTGGGCATGGGGTTGGCTGGAAGTAGGGTCTGGCAGCAGGCAGGGCAAGGGATGCGTGGCTGGCTTGCTTCAGTCAGGGGGGTGCATCAGGGGTTGGCTGGATACAGGAAAGGGGGTGAGGGGCTGGCTACAGACAGGGGGTGCAGGGCTGGTGCAGGCTGGGTGTGTGTAGGGGCTGGCTGGCTTTGGGCAGGGCCACAGGGGGGAGCGGCAGGAGTTGGCTGAAGGCAGGGCAGGGGGTGTGTCAGGGGCTGACTGTGGGGCTGGCTGCAGGCAGGGCAGGGAGGATGCGGCTGGTGCGGGCAGGGCAGAAGGTGCAGGGCTGGCTCGAGACAGAGGCTGGCTGTGGACAGGGCAGAAGGTGCAGGGTTGGCTGGAGACAGAGGCTGGCTGCAAGCTGGGCATGGGACAGGGCCGGTGAAAGGATGTTTCACGCCCTAGGCGAAACTTCCACCTTGCGCCCTCCTCCCCCGTGCGCCCACCCTGAGGTACCACATCTGTGGCAGCTCCTCCCCTCCACTCTGAGGTGCCTCTTTTGTGGCAACTCCCCCGCTCTGCCCTGCGGCACCTCCCCTCGCCCCAGCTCACCCCTGCTCTAAGCACGAGCACTCCGAGCACACCGTGGCCGCTTCACTTCTCCCGCCTTCCAGGCTCGCGGCGCCTAAGCCTGCCAGGCAGTCAAGCACCCTCCTCTGAACCTGAGCCACAGCAGCCCTGACAGTTGACAATAGAGGCACCTTAACCCCTGAGTTCCTTCAATGTGTCCCCATCCGGGGTCCAGCTCCGATCACCAGATACTCGGGGTATGTCTATACCACCTGCCGAATCGGTGGGCAGCGATCGATCCAGCGGGGGTCGATGTATGGCGTCTAGTGTAGATGCAACACATCGAGTGCTCTCCCCTCGCCTGCTGTACTCCAGCTCGGTGAGAGACGCAGGCAGAGTCTACGGGGAGCTGCAACAGTCGACTCACCGTGACTGTGACATTATAAGTATAATCTAATATCTCATTGAAAGGTGACAGAGCCAGAAAGAGTTAATTAACTCACCTCACCGACTGACCTGACCCGTGGGTGAAACTTAAGGACTGGTTAGCAAGATATGTAAATTAACAGAGCTTTGAAATGCGAGTCTTCAGTGTTAGAGGTAGAAGTGGAGATGTTTGCTCAGGTCTTGCAATGTAAGCAAACAAGTCTTGTCTATTGCTACAGTTTTAATTCAAAGAGCAAAAAAGGAATATTCACATTTATGATGATACTTGAGTGAAATAGTATTATTATCTCTGTGTCTCTTTGAAGGTTGTAGTAACCTATATTTGAACTGTTTAATGAATAAATTACCCTGTAATAATTGCCAGGATGTTTGGAAGGAGAGTTAAGCCTATTGTTTTCTGAGGCCGATAGGCTGCTGGACATGTATAAAAAATCTGGGACACGATCCTTCTTCATCTCAGATCTGCTTTGGGTTTCAAGAGGGGGAAACCTTAAGCCACAAGGACTGAGGTCCCCAGTCATTGACTGGAGCCACCCTAAATATGGACATTGGACTATAACGTATGGATTATTTCTTAAAAGACTTTTGGCAACTACAAGCTCACCCCTACTATGAATCTGAACCTCAAGAGTTGAATTCAGGTCGATATGTCTATTAATCTTTTAACCAACACTCTCTCTCTTTTATTTTCTCATACATTTTAGCTTAGTTAATAAGAATTGGCTATAGCATGTATTTTAGGTAAGAAGTTATAATTGAATCTGGGTATGTAGCTGATTCTTTGGGATTGGAAGAATCTTTTCTTTTACATGATGAAGTAAGATTTTCAGGAATCATCATCATATCTGACAGGTGTGTCTGGATGGAGGCCTGAGGCTGGGTGCTTTAAGGAAACTGCGTGGTTTAAACTTCTAAATAACCAGAGAGGTACTACAGAAGCTGTTTTGTGCTGGCTTGGTAAATCTAAGTATTGGAATAACCAAAAGCGTTTGGGATTTGTCTTCCCTGTTTTGTTTGCAGTTCACCCTGATTGAATGATCTCAGCTGGCTCCCACGGGCAGCACTGTCACACCTACATCCAGGCTGTAGGGGTCCGGGGGATCTTAGGGGCCTTGGGATGCACAGATACCTACATCCAGGCTGTAAGTGTCCCTGGGGGGCTTAGAGAGTTTTGCGGGGACACAGATACCAATCTCCAGGCTCTAGGGGTTCCAGGGGGGCTTAGGGGGTTCATGGGGGCACATATTTGTACATCCAGGCTGTAGTGGTACCAGGGGGGCTTAGAGGGTTAGTGGGGGGCATAGATACCTACGTCCAGGCTGGAGGCATCCTCGGAGTCTTAGGGGATTTTTGGTGGCCCAAGATACCTATGTCCAGACTGTAATGGCTGCAGGGGGTCTTGGGGGTTCGGGCCTGCACAGATACGTATGACCAGGCTGTATCAGTCCCCGGAGGGGTTAGAGGTTTCGTGAGGCGCACAGATATCTACGTCCAGACTGTAGATGTTCCGGGGGGGGGGGTTGGGGTGGTGTGGGGGTACAAATACCTACATCCAGGATGTAAGGGTTCCTGGGGGGTTAGGGGGTTTCTGAGGGGCACTTATACCTACGTGCACACTGGAGTGTCCCGGGAGGCTTATGGAGTCCCTATAGGGCACAGATACCAATGTCCTGGGGGGCTTAGGGGGTTTGTGCGGGGGCACAGATACCTACTTCCAAGCTGCAGGGATCCCAGAGGGGCTTAGGGTCTGTCACGGTGTGTGGGGGAGTCCGGCCCTGCACCCGTTTTCCTGGGACACACAGTGACTCTCAGCCAACCAGTAAAACAGAAGGTTTATTGGACAACAGGTGTGAAGGATACAGCAGAGCTTGGAGGCACAAGCAGGACCCCGCAATCGAGTCCTCCTGGGGGTTCAGGAAGCTTAGTTCCCAGTCTGGATTCGCTGAATTCCAACCACCCAGACCAAGACCTAAACTGAACTAACCCAACTCCCTCCAGCCGGCCCTTTCCTGTGTCCAGCTTCCTGGGCAAAGGTGCTGACCCCGTCCCCCCCTACCTAGCTCAGGTTACATGCGGAGCACGTGTCCGGTCCTAAAGTCACCCCCTGCTCTCCCATCCCCCACACAGACAGTCCCTACTCCATCACAGTAATTCCCAAGTCATTTCCCGCATGGAGCAACAGTGACACCGTGTGGCCACACCAGGTAATGCACAGAGCATTTCCTGCGTTGAGCAACAGTGTCACCGTGTGACCACACAGGGTAATGCACAGAGCATTTCTCTCATGGCGCAACAGTGACACTGTGTGGCCACGCAGGATAATGCACAGAGCATTTTTCTCATGGTGCAAAAGTGACACCTTGTGGCCACGCAGGGTAATGCACAGAGCATTTCCCACATGGAGCAAGAGTGACACCATGTGGCCACGCAGGGTAATGCACAGAGCATTTCTCTCATGGTGCAACAGTGACACCATGTGGTCACGCAGAGTAATGCACAGAGCATCACATCTAGGTAGAAGCTGTAGAGATCCCTGGACGGCTTAGAGTCGTGGGGGGCACAGATAGCTACTTCCAGGCTGTAGGCGTTCCGGTGGGGATTAGTTGCTTCATGGGGGACACAAATATCTACATCCAGGCTGGAGAAGTCCCCAGACGGCTTAGGGGGTTGTGGTGAGCACAAATACATACATCCAGGCTGTAGTGGTCCCTGGGGGTTTAGGGAGTTGCTGAGGGGCACAGAAACCTACGTATGGTCTGAAGGGGTCCCTGGGGGACTTAAGCGGTTCTGATTGTGCAGATACCTACGTCCTGCTTGGATGGGGCCCTGGGGAGCTTAGGGGGGTTGTGTGGCATACACACATCTACAACAAGGTTGGTGGGGGCCCGATGTGTGTTAGGGGGCTTGTGGAGTGCAGAGATACCTATGTCCAGGCTGGAGAAGTCCTGGGGAGGGCTTCGAGGGCTCCTGGAGGTCACAAATATCCGCATCCAGGCTGGACAGGTTCTGGGGGTATTAGGGAGTTGTGGAGGGTCACAGATACCTATTTCAAGGCTGTAGGGGTTCCGGGATTGCTTTGGGGCATTTTTGGCTACAGATACCTTCGTCCATGCTGTACAGGTCGCTGGGAGGATCCGTGGTTTTGTGAGGGTGCCCAGATACCTATGTCCAGGGTATAGGGATCCTGGAGGGGCTTAGGGGTTTGTGAGGGGCACAGATATCTTCATCCAGGCAAGAGGGGTCCTGGGGGCCTTAAGGGGTTCGTGTTGGGCACAGATACCTGCGTCTAGGCTGGAGGCGTTCCAGGGTGCTTAGACGGGTTGTGAGGGCACAGATAACTACCTTGAGGCTGGAGAGGTCCCATCATGGCCTGGTGGGGTTGTGGGGGGCACAGATACCTGTGTCTAGGCTGGAGGGGTTTGAGGGGCCTTAGGAGGGTTGTGGGGGCACAGATACCTATGTCCATGCTGGAGGGGTCCCGTCGTGGCTTAGGGGATACGTGGGGTCAGAGATACCTACATCTAGGCTGGAGGGGTCCCAGGGGGGTTAGGTGTGTTGGGGAGGAACAGATACCCTACGTCCTGATTGTAGGGGGCCCTGGGGAGCTTAGGTGGTTTGTGGGGGTTGCAGATACAAACATCCATGCTGTAGGGGTCCCGAGGGTCTTTGTAGGGCTCTGGGGGTCACAGATACCTACCTACAGGCTGGAAGGGTCCTGTGGGTCTTAGGGGGTTTGTGGGTCATACAGATGCCTACATCTGGGCTTGTGGCTTCCCTGGGGGGCTTAGAGGTTTGTAGGGAGCACAGATACCTTTATCCAGGCTAGATGTGTCCCAGTGGGATTAGGGGGTAGTGGTTGGCACAGATACCTATGTAAGCAGAAGCAGGATGAACTCTGACCTGACATCTGGTGGTGAATTATGTCGAGTGTGGAAAAGAATTTCAGGGGCTATTTGTGTTTGCATAGGCACACCCACCCTGCCTCACACAGCCACAGCAGCCTGGGATGGTTGCTTTGGCATCTGTGGTATCCCCAGTTTATTTGTTGCTGGGGCGTAAGATGTGGAGTGTTGTCACCCTGATTGTGTGGATGAGGAACTGTGAAACTGCTTTGAGACAGGGATTCTCACCATCAATTGAGTGGCACTCTCTAGACAAGGGAGTATGCTCCTTGGGTGAGCCAGAAACTGCAATTGTCTCTTTTTCTCTTTTAAGAAGTGAATAGTAGACCTTATTTTTTATTCTTTTAAGAATTGAAGTTTTGGGTTCTTGAGCTGCAATCACTAAAGATTTGTGTTAGTTAGCGGCGGAGTCTAAAGCTATACTGCAGAATAGAGTAGTTGACAGCAAGGGGAAGTTTATAGGAGTGTTCAACGGAGTGATGTGAGCCTAGCAGTTTTTGGTGACAGCTGGAGCAGATTACAAGTAGGTTGGCTGGCAGAGCAGCTGGTGCACCAAGCTGAGCAGTTTGTGGGGAAGGTGAAAGCAGAATCCCATGGAGAGGCAGAGCATTCGGCAATGGGCCACGTAAGGTGCCCCCTTCTACTCAGGCTAGTAGGGGGGGAAACCCTGCAGATAGACTCTTGAACTATGGGGCTGTAGGACTGTGGGTGATTTCGGGGTTGCTGGACTCTTGAAACATTGGAGATATTAGACTTTGGAGCCTTGGGGTGATTTGGGGATTGCTGGACTCAGGAGTCCAGGGAAAAGGACACGGCCTAGTTGAGGTGTTTTCCCAATTTAATGCTATGTTGTTTATCTCGCGTTATTAAACATTTTCTGCTACACCCAGACTCTGTGCTTGCGAGAGGGGAAGTATTGCCTCTATGAGGCACCTAGGGGTGCGTATGTAAAATTTTCCCATGTTACTGGGTCGGGGCTTGAACTGGTTTGCATTACATTGTAGGGAAGGGACCCCTATGTATTGAACCCAGTCCTTGCTGCTGTCAATTCATCCTGGCAGAAGGTTCCACCTATGTCCAGGCTGTAGGGGTCCCTGGGGGACTTAGGGGGTCCGTGGGGGGCACAGATACCTAGGTTCAGGCTGTAGGGGTCCCTGGGGGGCTTAGGGGGTTTGTGGGGGGCACAGATATTTAGGTGCTGGCTGTAGGGGTCCCTGGGGGGCTCAGGGGTATGGTGGGGGGCACAGATACCTACGTCCAGCCTGCTGAGGTGCCGGAGGGGCTTAGGGGTTGTATGGTGGAATCCAGCCCTGCACCCCTCTTCCTGGGAGAGACAGTGACTCAGCCAGCCAGTAAAACAGAAGGTTTTTTTGGCCAAAAGGAACGAAGGATATAGCAGAGATTTTGGGCACAACCAGGACCCCTTAGTCGAATCCTTCTGGGGGTTCAGGAAGATTAGTTCCCAGTTTGGGATTCCCTGAATTCCAACAACCCAGCTCCAAACCAAAATTGAAAAACTCCATCCAGCCGGCCCCTTCATTTGTCCAGCTTCCTGGGCAAAGGTGATGAACCCCTCCCCACTGCCTAGCTCGAGTTACAGGCTTAGGTCCTGTCCCTCACCTAAAGTCACTCGCTGCTCTCCCATCCCCCACACAGACAGTCCCTACTCCATCACAGTAATGCCCAGAGCATTTCCCGGATGGAGCAACAGTGACACCGTGTGGCCACGCACGGTAATGCACAGAGCATTTCCCGCATGGAGCAACTGTGACACCGTTTGGCCACGCAGGATAACGCACAGAGCATTTCCCGCATGGAGCAACAGTGACACCGTTTGGCCACACAGGGTAATGCACAGAGCATCACACCTACGTAGAGGCTGTAGAGATCCCTGGGGGCTTAGGGGTCATGGGAGCTACAGATAGCTACATCCAGGATGGAGGCATTCCGGGGGGGCTTAAGGGGGTTCGTAGGGTCACAGATACCTACGTCCAGGATGGTCGGGACCCTGGGGGAGTTAGGGGGGTTGTGGGGGGCATAGGTACTTGCGTCCAGGCTGTAGAGTTCCTGGTGGGGATTAGGGGCTTCGTGGAGGACACCAATAGCTGCGACCAGGCTGAAGGGGTCCCTGGATGGCTTAGGGCGTTGTGGTGAGCACAGTGATCCCTGGGGGTTTAGGGACTTGGTGAGGGCCACTGATACCTATGTATGTCCTGGAGGGGTCCCTGGGGGGGGCTTAGTGATATTGTAGGGGACACAGATATCTACGTCCAGGCTATAGGGATTCTGTGGGGGGGGTTAGGGCGTCAGAGGGGCACAGATATCTATATCCAGGCTGGAGGGTTCCCAGGGGGCTTAGGGGGTTTGTGGGGGGCACAGATATGTACGTCTAGGCTGGAGAGGTTCCGGGGAGGATTAGGGGGGTTTGTGGATGGCAGAGATACCTATTTCCAGGCTCTAGGGGTCCCTGGGGGGCTTAGGGTTATTTTGAGAGGCATAGATATCTATGTCCAGTTTGGAGTGGTTCCTGGGGGGTTTAGGGGGTTCCTGGGGGGCACAGATACCTAGGTCCATGCTGTAGGGGTCCCCAGGTGGATTAGGGGTTTTCACGGGGGCACAGATACATACGTCTAGCTGTAGAGGTCCCTGGGAGGCTTGGGGGTTTGTGGGGGGCAGAGATACCTACCTGCAGGCAATAGGGCTTCCAGGGGGAATTAGTGTGTTGGGGGGGCACAGATACCTAGGTCCAGGCTGGAGGGTTCCCCGGGGGTGGGGGATTAGGCAGTTTGTGAGGGGCAGATACCTGCATCAAGGCTGGAGGGGTTCCTGGGGGGCTAAAGGGGTTTCTGGTGGGCACAGATACCTACCTCAAGGCTGGAGGGGTTCCTTGGCACTTAGGGATTGTGGGGGGCACAGATACCTAAGTCCAGGCTGGAGGAGTCCGGGGGGGCTTATGGGGTTCGAGGGGGCACAGTTCCTTATCTCTAGGCTGTAGGGGTCCCTGATGGGCTTAGGGGGTTTTGGGGGGCCCCAGATACCTAGGTCCATGCTGTAGGCGTCCCTACAGGTGCTTATGGGTTCGTGGGGTGCACAGATACTTATGTCCAGGCTGGAGGGGTCCCGAGGGGGTTGGGGTTTCATGGGGGGCACAGATGCCAACCTCCAGGCTGTGGGAGTCCCAGGGGGCCTGTGGGGGTACAGATACCTACATCGAGGCTGGAGGGGTCCTGGGGGGTTTAGGGGGTTTGTGGGGGGCACAGATACCTAGGCCCAGGCTGTCAGTGTCCCGAGAAGATTAGGCTGTTCACTGGGGGCTTAGATACATCCAGGCTGGATGTGTCCCGAGGAGCTTAGGGTGTTCGTGGGGTGCTCCGACACCTGTTTCCAGGCTGTAGGGATCCCTGGGGGCTTAGGGGGTTCGTGGGGGTCACAGATAGGTACGTCCAGGCTGAATGGGTCGCTGGGGCATTTAGGGGGGTTGTGGGAGCACAGATACCTACGTCCAGGCTAAAAGGGTAATGGGGGTGCTTCGGGGATGGGGGCAGACACAGATACCTACGTCCAGGGTCTAGGGGTCCCGAGGGGATTGGGGGTTGAGGGGGGAACAGATACCTAATTCCTAGCTGGAGGGTCCTGGATAGTTTAGGAGGTTCGTTGGAGTCTCAGATACCTACGTCCAGGCTGTAGGTGTTCCTGGGGCGTTAGGGGGTTTCTGGGGGTCACATATACCTACGTGCAGACTGGAGGGGTCCCGGAGGGCTTAGGAGATTTTTTGGGGGTCACAGATACCTACTTCCAGCTGAGCTTTTCCCTGAGGGCAGCCTGTGCGCAGCTGTGGTCAGCTGTTTGCTTGGCAGGCTCTGCTCAGCTGCTCCCCTCTCCCTGCTCCTGCGGGGGCTGAGTGAGCCCAACCCCAAACAGCCTCAGGGCTCGGGGTGGGCGGGGGTGTGGGGCCAGCAGCAGCACAGTCCGCCCCGCTTCCCTGGGGCTGCCCCGCACCTCTAGGCCTGATGGCTCTGCCATGTCATCCGTGTGAATCGCTGCTCCCTGCCCGTCAGGCTCGGCTCAGGCCACAGGAGCATCGGGTGCCCCAGGGAGCCCGGCTAGGCTGGGGCTGGGGGCAGTGGGAGGTTGGGGGGAGGAGAAGCTCCAGATACTGGCAGGGGGCTGGGGGTAGCAGCCGAGCTGGAGTGGGGGAGGAGAAGCCCCAGACTGGGATGGAGCCATGCTGGGATGGGGGGGCGAAGCCCCGGGCCCCTGCAGGAGCTGCAATGGGAGGGAGGGAGGGAGGGGGAGAAGCGCCAAGCTGGGGCAGGGGAAGAGAAGCCAGGCTGGGTTGGGAGGTGGGGGGCAGAAGCCCAGACCCCAGCAGGAGCTGCACTGGGGGGGGTGGAGGGGAGAGGAGCCACCCTGGGGCAGGGAGGAGAAGTCCTGGACCCTGGCAGAAGATGTGGGGCTGAAGTTCCCAGTTCAGGAGCCCCAGCCACCTTAGTGGTAAAAGTTGCAGGGCTGAAGCCATGACCCCACTCTGTGTGCAGCTGCCCTGAGCCCCTCTCGCTCCCATCCCCCCTATGGAGTTGGCTTCCACTATCCAGCTGTGGAGAAATTCAGCCCAAATCTCCCCATGTTGGGATCTCCATTTCCCCCACCATCACCCAGCCATGAATGGATTTAACCCAGGAGGCAGAATCAGCATTGGCCCCATTTGGAAGGTGGGCTCTAGGGCACAGAGAGATGCAGTGACTTTCCCAAGGTTAAGCAGGGAGTCTGTGGTAGAGCAGAGACTCAAACCCAGAACACCTGAGCCTGAGTCCTGTGCTTTAACCACAAGGCAACCTTCTCACCGAAGGAGAGGGAACCTGCTATGACACTTTGAGTGTGTGGGTGGGAGCAGCCATGAGACAGAGCTGCCAGGAGGTGGGGGGATTGGATAGTTGGGGGGGTGATTAGTGGGTCGGGTGGTCTCTGGAGGGGGTGGTCATGGGAGAAGGAGCAGGGGGGTTGGATGGGTTGAGGGCTCGGGGGCTGCAGCGGGGTTGGGGCAGGCAGGGAGGATAGGGAGTTGGATGGGTCGGGAGTTATGGGGGTCCTGTAAGGGGATGGGGATTGGTTGAATGGGGCTTGGGAGTCCTGGGGGTGCGGATAAGGGTCAGGGGGATAGGTAGGGGGTTGGGTCCAGGAGAGCAGTTAGGGGCAGGGTCCCAGGAGGGGGCAGTCAGGCGACAAGGAGCAGGGGGAGTTCTGAGGGGGGCAGCCAAGGAGCAGGAAACGGGAGGCAGTGGATGGGTTGGGGCTAGGGCGGGGCTCCCTGGGTGCACACTCTAATGAAATGTGCTGCGCACACCTATGGTCACGGGGGTGAGCTACTTGCATCCTTTTCCTATTTGTGCCATTTCTTTCTGTCTCAAAACTGGATAACAATTCTCTCTAGTTCTTCACCTTCTCTCCCCTCCACACATGTGGCTAGAAAATCAAAGGAGATTCCCTCATTTTCCCTACAATTATTGACTCTCTAGTCTCTTATTTTGCCCTATTTTCTCTGTATTTGTCCGATTGCCATTTCAGTTCTGCTCAGCTTTGGGATGTGAACCCAGCCCGTTTTATCTGCAGCAATTTGTCTTTGGGTAGGTGGGAATTTGCTGTTCTGTGTCATTCCCCCAGTGTGGGTGGTGGTTAGTAGGTGCTGGCTGGGGAAGCCCGAAGACATGGCTGCCTCTGGGGGCGGAAATGGGGTGGCCGATCTCTGCCAGAAACAGGACATGGCCGCACAGCAGGGGAAGGGAGGAGCCAGTGTCCCTATGGAGCCTGCCCAGCCCCTTTGGTTCTGCTCCTTTCTAGCATTTTGTTCAGAGACTTTATTACTGGGGAGGCTGAAAAATCTCCCTGTGGGCTTAGCCTGGCAGGTCTCCCCTGCTATAAAGAGATGGAGCATGTTCCCAGCATGGCAGAATCTAGGCTGTGTCTGTGCAGGGAAAGATCCTGGGGGAATTGTGATGTGACATGAACTAAAGCCTGTTCTAAAACCGCCACAACTGCCCTTCTCGCCCTACCAGGCTGCAGGATGTCGTCCATGTTTCACTCCAGCTCATCCCATCCTCTCATGGGACAGGGAAGGGAAACGGCTGCGGAGGAGCCAGTTCAGGTAGAGGTTATTGGTGGAGGGGGCTGGTGGGTTCCTGCTGGAGGGGAGGGACAGCAAATACACAGGAGGTGGGAGGCTTGGGCAGTCTGGTTTGGAGTTTGGAATAAGACAAAAAATTCCCAGGGTGGAGAATGGGGGGAGGCCAGGGTGTAGCAAACCTGTTGGGACTTGTTTAATATGCGGCTTCCATTCTAGGACCAGACCCATGAGGTTAGAGGGTGGAAATGCTCTAATTAGTGGGACAGGAAAAAAGACCCCTAGGTGGGGCTAGGAAAATGGGCCAGAATCCCAGTGCTAGAGCCTGACCTGATTAACCAGAGGCTGCTGTGAGATGTAGAGGGGGCACCCACCAGTGAGGCTTGATGGGGGGGGTCTTAATCTTTTTCTTTCTAAGGCCCCAACGTGCTATAAAAACTCCACTGCCCTGCATATGCCTGGTTCTCTGCGTATCACAACCATGTATGTGACTCACTAAGATTTGACTCCATCATTGCTGTTAGTATGATACTTGAAGCTGCATTTATTTTCATAGAAATTTTAAGTTACTTTACAGACAGCTTTAAAAATACAGTTTGAAGATAAGTGATCTTCATCTGCACAGTGTTGGAAGTTTTGAGTTTAGCTAATTTTTTTTTAAACAAGCCCTGCTAAGGTAAGTACATGCAAATTTTAGAGTCTGTTATTTGATTATACCATTGTAAATAATGAATGAGAAAGCACAATATGTTACTAACAGTAATAATGATAATTACTGCAGCCAGGAGAGGTGAGGCATTTTAGAATTAGTTATTCAAAGAACTGAATTTAAGCATAAGACAGAAATAAAATGATGAAATGCACAGACCAGTTAAAAAGCTAAAATAATAGCACTGTCATCCTGACCAAATGTGAAGGAATAAAATTAAAGAGACTATACGTACTTTGCACATTTTGACAGGAAGTAAAAAGAAGTAATAACAGTAACTGAAGTGTTTGTTGTGGGGTGTGTGTGGGTATGTGTTGGGGGAGTGTGAGACATAGCCCGCTGTCATTTCCAGCACAGCGGCACTCACTAATCTGAAGGCTCGTTCACACAGCAGCAGGGGCCAGCAGCTCCCACTCCTGACCCAGAGGCAGCAGCACAGAATCTTGTCCCCCCAGCTCAGCCCAGCAGAGACTGGGCACAGAGGCAGGAGGGTGGGGCCACCCCAACATCAGCAACCCCCCCCCCCGCACAGCACACAGGAGGCTCCTGGGAGCAGCTTGGCAGGGGCAGCTCCAAGTGTGGGGAGGGGGCAGGGCTGCAGGAACAGTTGTAGGGCAGACAGCTGAAGAGAAATGGGGAGAGAAGAGACAGGACACCGCTGCTGGAGAAACCCTCTCAGCAAGGCCCCCCTGGACCGTCATGTAGTCTGCCCCCCACTAAGTCTGGCCCTGTCCAGCTTTTCACAATGAGAACAGTGTTGGGCTCCCTGCCTGCGAGCTCTCCCTGCACCCTGCTAGAGTCTCCATCTCCTATATCGGTCTGTGGCTAGTAGTGGGGTGATGGACCTGCTGGGAGAGACAAGGGGCTCTCGCTTCGTCCCCTCACCCTGGCGTTTCCTGGCTGCTCTGAGTGGGGTGAGGTGGGACTCTGACTGTGAGCCACCCAGAGCTTCCATTTGATTGGCTCCTCTCCCCCATGAGTGTGGGGCAGCAGGTACTGAGTGTTGGACTCTTGCTCTTTCAGGGACCGGTGACCTTCGAGGAGATGGCTGGCTGTGTATTCATCCAGAGAAAAGGGGGCTCTGCTGGACCCCACTCAGAGAGCCCTCTACAGGGATGTCATGCAGGAGAACTATGAGACGATGACCTCGCTGGGTAAGGAGTCCTGTCCCTTGGTTTATTAGAAGCTGTGAGGTCTCTGAAGAACCTGAGCAGTAATAAATTTATACCTTATTCATCATCCAAGTTTCCTTGCCTCCCTTTTTTGCCTTATCTCCCACCCAGTAGAATCATTTTTAGACATTTGTCATCAGTCATTTTGAAAATGCGTTTAATGTAGTCTTCTTGGCTACATTAATTACTGTAGCTTTCATGCTGTTTTCTCATTTTAAGAAGAAACTATGCTGCCTGTAGAATTCTAAATTGAGTAAATAGGTGTGTCATGGTATAATTCCCCACTCTGAACGTTAGCGTCCAAAAGATGGGGTACCAGCGTGAATTCCTCTAAGCTCAATTACCAGCTTAGTACTTGTAGCGCTGCCACTAACCAGGAATTCCAGTGCCTGGTACACTCTGGTCCCCCAAAACCCTGCCTGCGGACCCCCAAGACCCAGTCCCTCTGGATCTTAACACAAGGAAAGTAAACTCTTTCCCTCACCGTTGCATCTCCCAGGCTTCCCCTCCCTGCGTTACCCTGGAAGATCACTGTGATTCAAACTCCTTGAATCTTAAAACAGAGAGGAAAATCCACCTTCCCCCCTCCTTCTCTCTCCCCCTCCCAGACTCTCCCTGAGAGAGACAGTAATCCTAACACAGAGAGAAATTAGTCTCTCTCTCCCTCTTCCCTCCTTTCTCCCCACCAGTTTCCTGGTGAATCCAGACCCAGTCCCCTGGGGTATCACACCAGAATAAAAAACCAATCAGGTTCTTAAACAATAAAAGCTTTTAATTAAAGAGAGAAAAAACAGTAAAAATTATCTTTGTAAATTTAAAATGGAATAGGTACAGGGTCTTTCAGCTATAGACACTGGGAATACCCTCCCAGCCTAAGTATACAAGTACAAATTAAAATACTTTCAGCAAAATACAAATTTGAACTCCTTCCAGCCAAATACAAATGTGAACTCCTCCCAGCCAAATACACATTTGCAAATAAAGAAAACAACCATAAGCCTAACTAGCTTTATCTACCTAGTACTCACTATTCTGAACTTATAAGAGCCTGTATCGGAGAGATTGGAGAGAAACCTGGTTGCACGTCTGGTTCCACATCTGAGCCCCCAGAGTGAACAATAACCAAAAACTAACAGCACACACAAAAACTTCTCTCCCTCAAGATTTGAAAGTATCCTGTCCCTGACTGGTCCTCTGGTCAGGGGACAGCCAGGCTCACTGGACTTGTTAACCCTTTACAGGCAAAAGAGACATGAAGTACTCCTGTTCTATTAACCCTTACTTATCTGTTTATGACACGCCCCCCAAATCGCTTCCCACACTGGCAGTGATTTCTCTCTAGAACTCTAGAATAAACAGATCAATAAACATATGCACCCTTACGTATGCTACTAATTATGTACAACTACAAGATGCTTCACATTGTAAGGACAATTTTTAACCAGTTGATTTTGGGAAATTTTCACGGGAGACTGCATCAACTCCTTGATTTGTTGCCGCTGCAGATGTTCCTGGGTTGTGGAGAGTTTCACCTCTTTCACGCCATTGTTACTTTTCCCTTTGTAGTAAACACCGTCAGGCTACTCAGCATCATCTCCTCCCTGGGCTGTAAACTGACAAACCTGCAAGTCTCTGAAATAAAAGGGCTTGAGAGAATCAACGTGATACACTCTGGGATTTAGGGAGGAATTGGGAAATGCTATGAGGTAGTTAACAGCTCCCAGGCGCTCTTGGACAGTGAATGGCCCTTCCCATGATGCTTCCATTTTATGGGCCTGTTGCGCCTTCAAGACCATAACCTGGTCTCCTACCTTGAAGGAACGCTCTCTGTCATGTCTAACATACCAGGCCTTTTGCATTTTTTGAGCATCCTTTGGATTTTCTTTAGCGATGGCTAAAGAGTGTTGGAGGGTGTCCTGTAGGTTGCTTACAAAGTCCAGAATGTTAGTCCCTGGAGTGGGTGTCAACCCCTCCCATTGCTGCTTCACCAACTGTAATGGCCCTTTAACCTCATGGCCATACACAAGCTCAAATGGTGAGAACCCTAAACTGGGATGTGGTACAGCCCTGTAGGCAAAGAGCAACTGCTGCAACACTAGGTCCCAGTCATTGGAGTGTTCATTCACGAATTTACGTATTATGGCCCCCAAAGTTCCATTAAACCTTTCCACCAGGACATTGGTTTGATGGTGGTACAGGGTGGCAACCAGGAGATTCACCCCATAAGTTTCCCACAGTTTTTTCATGGTCCCTGCCAGGAAATTTGTCCCTGAATCCATAAGGATATCGGAGGGCCAACCTACCCTGGCAAAAATGTCTTTTAGGGCCTGGCATACAGTTTTAGTCCTGGTGTTGCCTAGACCTACTGCTTCTGGCCATCGGGTAGCAAAGTCCACGAAAGTCAGTATGTACTGCTTTCCTCTGGGGGTCTTTTTTGGGAAAGGACCCAGAATATTCACAGCTACTCGCTGAAATGGGACCTCAATTATGGGGAGTGGCTGGAGAGGGGCCTTGACCTGGTCTTGGGGCTTTCCCACTTTTTGGCACACTTCACAAGACCGGACATACTTGGCAACGTACTTGCCCATCCCCTCCCAGTGGAAGGACTTCCCCAGCCTGTCTTTGGTTCTGTTCACCCCAGCATGGCCACTGGGATGATCATGGGCCAAGCTTAAGAGCTTCCCCCGGTACTTAGTTGGAACCACCAACTGTTTTGGTGGATGCCAGTCTTCCCGGTGTCCACCAGAAAGAGTCTTCTTATATAAAAGCTCTTGTTCTATAACAAACCGGGATTGGTTAGAAGAGCTGAGAGGTGGTGGGGTGCTCCGTGCTACCGCCCAAGCTTTCTGAAGGCTGTCATCTGCTTCTTGATCAGTCTGGAACTGTTTCCTGGAGGCTGGAGACACCACTTCTTCCTTAGACTGTGGACTTGGGCTTGGTCCCTCTGGAAGCGATGTAGGTGATGGGGTTGTTTTCGTGGCTGGTGAACCGCTCTCTGCTGGTGCACCAGGTGGTATTCCAGGCTCGGGCTGAGCCTCTTGGGTGTGGTTGTCTGCTGCTTCTGCCAGTTCAGGCTCGCTGGTGCCCTCTGGCGTTGGGGTTGAGGATGCATTTGCAAGCGCTGGCATCAGTGCTGGCAATGGTTCTGGTGTTGGTTGCGTTTCCAGGTCCGGGTCTGGGACTGGAGGTACTGTGACTGTAGCAGTCATTGGCAGGGGATCCGGGTTCACTACCTCTGTCTGAGTCTCTGCTAACACAGACGGGGCACCTGTGGACGGCTCAGGAACAGGAATGGGTCTGGAAGCTTGCCTGGCTTGGCTGTGTGTAACCATTCCCTCCCTCTTGGTCCGCTTCACCCAGTTGGCCAAGTGTTCCCCCAGTAGCATGGGGATGTGATAATTGTTATAGACTGCAAAAGTCCACATTCCTGACCAGCCTTTGTACTGGACAGGCAGTTTAGCTGTAGGCAAGTTTACTGCTTGTGACATGAAGGGGTAAATTGTCACTTGGGCCTTTGGGTTGATGAATTTGGGGTCCACCAAGGATTGATGGATAGCTGACACTTGTGCCCCCGTGTCTCTCCATGCGATAACCTTCTTTCCGCCCACTCTCAAAATTTCCCTTCACTCCGAGTGTATTTGAGAGGCATCTGGGCCTGGGGATCTTTGGAGTGATGGAGATATAATGAACTGCACTCGGTTGGGGTTCTTGGGGCAGTTGGCCTTTATATGTCCCAGTTAATTACACTTGAAGCATCGCCCCGCTGACTGGTCACTGGGCCGAGGTGGGTTACTGGAGATTGGTGAGGTGAGAGAACAGGGAGTCGGCGGCTTTCCTTGGGTTGTAGGTGGGGCCTTGGGTTGCCCTCGGGTATAGGGTTTATTGTCGGTGTGACCCCGATGATATTCGCTCCCCTTGATAGTAGCTCTTTTCTTTTCTGCCACTTCCACCCATCTGGCTCCAATCTCCCCCGCCTCAGTTACCGTTTTGGGCTTCCCATCTAGGATGTACCTTTCTATTTCTTCAGGAACACCCTCTAAGAACTGCTCCAATTGTATTAGGAGGTGCATGTCGTCCAGAGATTTAAAATTGGCTCCTGATATCCAGGCATTACAATTCTTTCCAATGTGGTAGGCGTGTTTGGTGAATGACACATCTGGTTTCCACCTTAGGGCTCTGAACCTCTGACGGGCATGCTCAGGTGTTAGCCCCATTCTGATTCTGGCCTTGGTTTGAAAAAGTTTATAATCGTTCATGTTCTCCTTAGGCATTTCAGCCACCACCTCTGCTAAGGGTCCACTGAGCAGTGGTCTCAGCTCTATCATGTACTGGTCTTCAGAGATGCTGTACCCATGGCAGGCCCTTTCAAAATTTTCTAGAAAGACCTGACTGTCATCACCTGCCTTGTAGGTGGGAAATTTCTTGGGATGTTGAACGATAACTGGCGAAGGGTTGGTAGGATTAACTGTGTCCTTCGGCTTAGCCTGTTCTAATTCCAGGGCCTGCCGGTGGGCCTCCCTCTGAAGTTCCAACTCTTTCTCTTTTATCTCCAGCTCTCTCCTGTGGGCAGCCTCTCTTTCTCTTTCTCTCAGCTCCATCTCTTTTTGTTTTATTTCTAGTTCTTGTAGTTTCTTTTCCATGTCTCGCTTGTGGTCTACGTCTTTGATTTGTGCCTCTGCCTCCAGTTTTGCCCGTTCCTGTTTCAAGGTGTCCTTGGTAGTCATGGTTTCTGCTTTCTTGTGTTGGGGCACCCTCTGCTGTTTACTACCTGAAATCCTGCTTCTCTGTTGCCTTCTTAGGGTTGCTTAGCGACACAGTCTTTTTTAACTCCTTCTACCTAGCTATTCCCGACAGAGTTAGAAAGAAAAAAAACATTCATTTGCAAATGTGTTTTGCTTGTGTATGGTAACTCACAACTGGAGTCCCTTTGTTTAACAGAGATCCTTGTTAAACCCTAGTGCCTCTGTCTTCAGAGTACTCAGAAGGGAGAGACCAAAAAAAAAACTTGCAGACCGTTGCTTTTAAAACAATCTCTTCTAGCGTGGTTTACACACAGCTAGCAGGGAAAGAGAGAGAAAAATTCCTACTGGCTTTTGCTTCTAAACCCAAACCTCAGTCTGCCTGCAGATAGCTAGCAGGGAGAGAAATAAAAACCTCACTGGCTTTTGGATTTTATCTTTTCTATCTATCCCACATGCTGCACACCATGTCATGGTATAATTTCCCACTCTGAACATTAGCGTCCAAAGGATGGGGTACCAGAATGAATTCCTCTAAGCTCAATTACCAGCTTAGTACTTGTAGCGCTGCCACCAACCAGGAATTCCAGTGCCTGGTACACTCTGGTCCCCCCAAAACCTTGCCTGGTGACCCCCAAGACCCAGACCCTCTGGATCTTCACAAAAGGAAAGTAAACCCTTTCCCTCACCGTTGCCTCTCCCAGGCTTCCCCTCCCTGGGTTACCCTGGAAGATCACTGTGATTCAAACTCCTTGAATCGTAAAACAGAGAGGAAAATCCACCTTTCCCCCTCCCAGATTCTCCCTGAGAGAGAAAGCAATCCTAACACAGAGAGGAAATTAACCTCTCTCTCCCCCTTCCCTCCTTTCTCCCCACCAATTCCCTGGTGGATCCAGACCCAGTCCCCTGGGTTCTCACCAGAATAAAAAAACAATCAGGTTCTTAAAAAAGAAAAGCTTTTAATTAAAGAAAATAAAAACAGTAAACATTATCTTTGTAAATTTAAAAAAATGGAATAGGTACAGGGTCTTTCAGCTATAGACACTGGGAATACCCTCCCAGCCTAATTATACAAGTACAAATTAAAATCCTTTCAGCAAAATAACAATTTGAACTCCTTCCAACCAAATACACATTTGCAAATAAAGAAAACAACCATAAGCCTAACTAGCTTTATCTACCTAGTACTCACTATTCTGAACTTATAAGAGCCTGTATTGGAGAGATTGGAGAGAAATCTGGTTGCACGTCTGGTCCCTCTGAGCCCCCAGAGAGAACAACAACCAAACACTAACAGCACACACAAAAACTTCCCTCCCTCAAGATTTGAAAGTATCCTGTCCCCTGATTGGTCCTCTGGTCAGGTGACAGCCTGGCTCACTGTTCTTGTTAACCCTTTCCAGGCAAAAGAGATATGAAGCACTTTTGTTCTATTAACTCTTACTTATCTGTTTATGACACCTTCATATTCCTTCACTTCCCAACGTGTCTGGTGAGGTCATGTTCTTGGCTGTCCATGCTTGGGAATGGTGCTTGTAGGTCTTTGATCGTAAATCAGAGTCACTCTGGCAGACAATGAAAGTGTCACAGACTTGGAAGGGGATTTCAAATGGATCCCAAGCACTGTTCAAATCCCCTTTTCCCTCTGTTGGCAAAGCCACTTCTGGGAAGGTCGACTGTTTTTTCCGCCTGTTATGAAGGTGCTAAAACTTCTGTAAATAACACTAATGAGACAGCACAGGGTGAAGCAGGTTTCAGCGGATCAGGGGAGAATTTCTCATCCTGATTCTGAGACATCAGATATAACCTAGTCTGGAATTTCACTTTAAATGAAAATGGAAAGTGTCTTCTACCTCTCTGTGATATGGGTTTTCTATCTTTCGTTAAGGCTCCTTGGTCATATACCTGCATGTTAGTGTTGTTTGACAGATTGTAGCTCAGATTTATTGGGAAATTTCAGACAAATGACCATCATTTTCTGACTTTAGGTTTGTTTTTTCCCCTGTCCCTGCATGATGACATGGAGAAAATTCAAATGCAGTTCAGTCAACAGGAGAGAATACTCCAAGCTGCTGGAGATATTATCAGAGAAACAGTCTGTTTTTAAATCTCCATTCTGAAAAGGTGAACAGCAGCAGACCCCAAATGGTGCAACTGACCAAAATAAGTGCACATGGTCACAGGGTACTTCAATTGTTTAAGTCAATATTGTCTCAGATGATCCAGGGATAGAATTCCACAGCAAGTGACTTCGAACTAGGCAAAATGCCCAGGTATTTGGTTCTCAAGGTATTTGTGACCCAGTCTCTACAGGAGGTTACTCCTGAAGAGATCTCCTAACTAATCCCAAAATTTGGGAAATGCTGTCTGTGATGGTGTGTATCAACCCTGAACTGGCACTGCTAGGGTTAACTGCACCCTGTGGGCTGAAGAGGCCACACCCCCTCACCCTCTCTGGGCATGCTCCAACTGGAGATGGAGTATAAACGGGAGCAGCTCAACCTGGGTGGACTGGAGAGAACAAACCTATGTTGTTGGCACGGGGTGTGTGGGGGGAGAGCCCAGGGCTGGGGTGGCAGGGGGCTGCCGGTGGGAGGAAGCCCAGGGCTTGGTCAGAAGGAGCACGTGGTGGGGAGCCCAGGGCTGGGGTCAGGGCAGCCAAAATTTGTTTTGCTTGGGGCGGAAAAAATCCTAGAGACGCCCCTGCCTCCACGCACTGTGAGGTAGGTAGGAGCGGATCGTTATTATCTCTACTTGAAAGAGGGAGAAGCTAAGGCTGAGGAAGGAGAATTGACTTGTCTTAGGTCACACACCCAGCCAGTGGCAGACTTGGGAATCGGACCTAAGAGCCCTGATTTTCAAACTAACCATTGGATCTTGAATTTCATACATTGAATGACCTGAGTAAAGTGCTCTCAGATGAGCTCCAGACCAACAACAGTGACAGTAATTATTCAGCAAGTATTTGAGGAGAACTGCAATGTTAGAGAATCATGAACAGCTCAGAGACCATTAATGCAGAGAAGCAGCAAAATTTGTCAAACATAGAACTGGTTCTGATTTATTTACTTGGTCTTAAAAGAGAACAACAAGGACCTGAGTCTCCTCCCTGTCAATAATCCCCTGCTCAGCCAATCAGAGTAGAGACTAGGGATGGGAGGCTGAGGGTTCTCATCAGAGAGCCCAAAGGATGGCCCAGGTCACTGGTGGGGATCAGTGCCCAAGCACTATTTCAGTCCCACATTTTTGGGTGGACCTCCAACAGTGGGAGCTGCAGAGCACTTCCCTGTAACACACACACACACAAACACACACACTCCAGGGGTTCAGAGGGGAACAGGTAAAAGGACAAAGGAAGCAAGAGAAGAAGAGAAAGGAGGAAGGGAGGGATGGAGGAAGAGGTGAAACAAAAAGGACAATCCCTAATGTCCCCAGTGATTCTAAGGTGAGAAATCGCAGGTGCGCAATAAAATTCTGCCTCCTTAAGCTCGTGTTTTCCATGCCAAAATTCAACTCTCACCAGATGGATCAAACTGAACAGGTTTCAAACCTTGAGGAGGCTCTTAACTTCTAAACAGGGACGGCTGTTTTCTAGTAAAATCACTAAAAGGGAAGGAGAAAAATTGGAAGAGGTTCCTCCTGGCGCTCATGTATTTGAACCCAAATACTCTCTCAGTCCTCAAAGAGTGACCTGGAGGAGACTTGCTGAAGCAAAGCCACAGGGGTCTCTGAGGTTTCCCTGGCCCCTTGCCCCTGTCCTGCCTGGCTGATGTCAGCATCTCTCTGTGAGGTCACCACCTCCCCACCACCATTGACCAACAGTCTGAGGTCCTGCAAAAGGCCTTTGTGATGTCACTGCCACACTCCTCCCTTGCTGTGCCAATGTCCTGCCCCTGGCTAGGCACTTTGGTGGTTTGAGCTACTCCCTGTGGATCACCCCACTCAAGGAGAGTTGGTTCTAGGAAGCAAGCTCGCTAGACAGAAAAACATCAGATGCTGCTCCCAATGCTACACTCAGTTTTTCACAAATTAGTTGATTTTATGGCCAGACGAGACCATTAGAGCTCACTAGAAGGCATTTTTCTCCAGCCCTCAGAACATTTGGTGGCTCTTTGCTAACCCAGCTCCAATTTCACATCTTTTTCAAATGAGGACACCACAATTGGAGGCAGTATTCTAGTATCAGTCTCACCGATGCTGTGTCACCTCCTGTGATGTTATTGACATAATCTGTAATTGTAGAGAACACCGTTGCGACCACTGTTCTATATTTGTAGCCAATATTGTAGAAAGGTTGTTGTGTAAAGGGTCTATGGAGAGGTTCTGATTGGCTGATTATAATTATGCTAAATGTAATAATTGGAGATATACCAATATCCTAGACCTGGAAGGGACCTTGAAAGGTCATCAAGTATAGCCCCCTGCCTTCACTAGCAGGACCACTTTTTGCCCCAGATCTCTAAGTGGCCCCCTGAAAGACTGAGTTCACAGCTGTGAGTATAGCAGGCCAATGTTCAAACCACTGAGCTATCCCTCCCTCCTATTGCTAAAGGTTTCATTTTTGTAGTTGATGTTATGAATATTGGCTCTATGCTACCCAGATTTCAAACTTGTGCCATAATGGGGGACAAAACAGCTACCTTGTTAGAAGTGGTTTTACCAATAAATGGAACCTGGGATTTAAACTCCCAATGATCACACAGTGTTTGGGATCCATTTGAATTCCTCTCCCAGGTGTTTGATACTCAGCTCCAGTCATAGCGACTCTGATAGAAGATTAAAGAAGTCAAAGCATCATCTGCAAGCACAGACAATGGAGAATGCTTCATCACATGACACTTTGAGAAGTGGATGGACAGAATGTGATGAAGATAAACTCTGCCTGGCTCAGACAAAAGGTTACAGTTGCGCAGTGATGAGGAAGGAGGGAATCTCTGAGTCACCCATCCACGGTCGGGTCTTCACAGTGCTCCCGAGCTGGAGAGTGAAGAACCCCCTCGGTCCCGCCGTGAGACTGAGGAATAGGAGGCCTGTCACCACCATTCCTGCCATCCTGCATTCCTGGTGTCCAGCATTCCAGAGGGCCTCCCTGCCAGCAACAAAACCCAACCGTTGTCTGGACTCCCCAGTGCTCCTCCTCAACGGCTCTAAATCAGCTGGAGAGTGGAACGTCCTGGGCATCGCGCCGGCACGTGGGATCCACTGCACCTGAACAGTGGGGAAAGGTTTCTGTGCTGGAGCATCATTTAGTGTTTTCCAGTTTCCAAGGGAGGATTTATGGGCCTGAGCGTTAAGCTCCCAAAGCCAGTCACTGTTTCATTGTATTAATTGTTTGCATTTTCCTCTATTCCCCCAGTTTTCTGTACCTTTACCTTGACTACACATACCTTTGTTTGCGCCAAACCACCTTGTCTCCTCTTTATTTTATTTACACCTCACAAGGAGGGAGGAAAAATCCACTGGTGATAAGAGACAGGAGGGAGTTGAGTTTGTATCTCCTGAGAAAAGGGGCTTTTTCCTTTCCTATTTCTCCCCTACCATTTCTAACGTTTTCCTTTGAAGCACTGCCTTATTCCCCTGGAGGTGACAGAGAGGACGTGGCCACCTTCACCTCTGACAGTGAGATATTGGTTCAGCTCTTTCTTTACGCTGCTGTTGTCAGTCCACAAAACATCAGCGATGGATGCAAGGCTGAGCTTACGCACCAATCCCCTGAAATATTTCAGTGCCCCAGAGAAATCCTGCCCCCGGCCATTGGCATGATCTGGTGGAGATTCGAATAGGAAAGGGACGGTCTGAATTGTCAGTGTGGGGAATGAACAACAATCAATAGCAATGTCGTTAACTGCAAACACTCTCTAACCATGCTCCAGCTGGAAGGGAAATGGGCAGGAACTCTTGCTGTTCAGCCAAGGACAAACTTACACTAATGCAGAGCCAGGAGTGTGCTGGGGGAGCTGGTCTGAGCAATTTGAAGTGACAATTCTGTGAGAACAGAATCATTGTGTAGTAAAGCCCCTGTACATCAAGTAATTGTGGCTGAGTGGTTAAGGCGATGGATGAGAAATCCATTGGGGTTTCCTTATGCAGGTTCAAATCCTGCCAACTATGGTAGCATTAGTGTGTGGTCATTGCTGTTGTCTTGGTGCCTGAACATCTACAGCGTCAAACTGCAGCCAGATCTAGTCTCACTCTGCTCCAGCACTGTGGAATAGATAGTTGCTACAGTGAGTGGAGGGGTTTTCCATCCCTGTAATAGCTACGTTGACAGAACAATCTTTCCTTTCATTTAGCACTATGTAACCATGGCTTAGGTAAGATTAATGATACTGGTACTGGTTTCACACTCTGAAAGACGTACTTGTTATCCCATCACCCTCCCATTCCCTGGGCCTTCTCGCGTGACCAGAGGGCAGCAATACATGGAGTTCAAAGGTGAAAACAATTTGATGTTTATTGGAGTAAATTTCCAGCAAGCAATGATTCCAATTTCCTTCCTCAGTATCCCCCTTCCCAGCTCTGACACCACAGAGCCTTGCCTGTGTCCCTGTTCCCATTCCCTGTTCCTATTCCCCACCTTAGCAAAACATAATTGCAATTCCCCTACCCCTATTCCCATTCCCCACCTTACTTCCTGACTGACTGCAGACTATATAGTAAAACGTGAGTTCTGCTTAGCTATATCTTAACCAATCATTTTACTGACGTTTAACTAACCAATCCTAATATATTGTAACCTGATTATCTAACCAATTATACCCCACCACCTTAATTAGTTTACATCCAACAAATTAATTATATAGCAGACAGAAACAATCACAGAACCAGACAGAGATTATACAGACAAGCAATAGGAAAGTGGAGACTACAGTGATAGAACAAAGAAATGAGGATTTCACACCCCAGCTAGTGATAAGTGAACTGTTGCCGGACAGGATGCTATCACAGTAGAGGTTGTGGATGCTGGTTGCTTAACTGTCTGGCAGGATTTTGAGGGTCGCCATTACTTTCTCAGCATGCCAGCAACCATCTTTTGTTCACTTAAAACGTGAGCAAGGAGTTTCCAACACCGTAGAACTCATGGAGCTCCAGGAAACGTGTAACTTTAGGTCCAGATGAGTGTGTCTAAAAATCAGCTGTGCTGTAGAAGGTCTCTAGGAGTTGAAAGAGATGTGCCATCTCAACCTCCCTAAAGAGTGTCATCAAATATTAATGAAAACTAGGGTTGATAAGTCACATCCTTTGTAGCATTAGGATTGTGGACTGGTCTAAAGTGCCAACTTTAAGAATCTCTTTTCCTATCTCTTAGGTGTTCTGGTCTCTGCACAGAGAAGCGGTTTCAAATCCCACTCCTGACATGACCATTTTCTTTTATCTGGAGAAAACGGCATCACTTCAATCTCCTTTGCAACAATAGAACACCATTTGCTTAGGTTTTCTATTCCAGTAGTTGTGAGAGAAGCTCCAAACCAGGGGGAAACAGTGCCTTTTCTCTCGACTGATCAATTTTTGTCTTCCTTCATTCCAAGCCATTTTCTCAGATACATCTGTATTTCCCACACTTTTTTGTTCAGCGTTCTTTGCTTTTATGAAACTTTAGGGTCATCATTTACTGCCACACAACTGTATTTATGAAGTGAAACAATATTTTTTTGGATATTCTTGCAGAAAGGACTGGATTCAGGCCTGGATCAGAATCTTCGTTACCAGAGCTAGAATTTCTATTTTACAAGAGCTATTTTTCTGCAGCTATTAGATTTCCAACATTGATTTTATTTTATACACATTTTGAGCATCTATTAAGGATAAATTCAACAAAAATACCACTTCTCTTTCCTCCACATCTGCATCGTGAAGGGGAGCATTCCGAATACCATACGATTAGCTAGGACAGATCTTCTGTGGGGCATGGGTTACAAAAATGTTTCAGGAACCAAAAACATGAGCATTTTGCCAAGTTAGAAATCACTTAATGTGGAATTCTCTCCCCAAATCATCTGAGAAAATACTGACTTAAAGAATTGAACTATAGTGTGATCATATGCACTTCCTTCAGTTAGTTGGGGTTCTGCTGTTGTTCCCCATTTCCGAATGGAGATTTTCAATCACTGCTGTGTCTTTGTTAGCATGTGAAGTGAATTGGAGAGTTCTCCACTGTTGACAGAACTGCACTTGAACTTTCTCCGTGTCATCATGGAGGGGTGGGGAATAAGCAAAGCTAAAGTGACAAATGACCATTTCCTAAAGTCCTAATTTCTCTTAAATTCTCCAAGAAATCTGAGCTACGTCGTATCAAACTGAACTAATATCCAATTGGGTGAGCAAACAGCCTTCAGGAAAGATAGAAACCCATATCACAGAGAGACAGAATACATGACAATGAAAGCATCAAGAGAAATTCCAGAGCAGGTTACATCTGATTATTCCGAATCAGGACAAGAGATTCTCCCACCACATTCTCCTCTGATCCATTCAAAGCAGCTTCACTCAGCACTCTCTCAATAGTCAGTTATGTTACTTACAATTTTGTAAATATCCTAGCATCCCCATAATGGGGGAAAAATAGTCCCCTTGCCAGAAGTGGCTTTACCAATAGATGAAACCTGGAATTTAAATGCCAAATAACCACACTATGTTTAGGATCCATTTAAATTCCCCTCCCAGGTCTTTGACACTTTCATCTCCAGTCATAGCGACTCTGATGTAGGATTAAAGAAATCAAAGCATCATCTCCAAGCACAGACAGCTGAGAACTCTTCCTCATATGACACTTTGAGAAGTGGAGGGATAGAATGTGATGAAAATAAACTCTGCACAGGGAAGCCAAAAGGTAACAGTTCTGGAGTGATGGGGAAGGAGGGAATCTCTGAGTCACCCCATCTCCTTCCAGTGTCACAGAGGCTGAAATGACACTTTTTCTCCCTGCTCCTCTTTATTTAATTGTAATATGAAAAATTCCCAATATAACTGCTCTTTAGCACAACCCAGAGCAACGTGAGAACAACTGGGAATGATACAATCTGTATCATTGGTGACTCTAACAATAACTTTGCAATAGGAGGAATGGTATAAGTGTGATGCTCCCTGGTTCCTCATAGGAAGGGCACACTCCAACTACTCATGGGATAATTGAGTTGATAGAAAGGACAAATGGGCCCGCCTCAAAAGAAGGCAAACTACAAAAGGCATAAATGAGCCACTCATCTGGACAAGCTGAGGGATAACAGTGCTGCAAACAGTTCAAACAGATTTAAAAAGTTATTATGTGGGAATCAGGAAAAGTATTAAAGAAAAAATATTGATAGCCCTAGAGGTTTTTATGGTGTTCATCACACTTTCAGATTCTCTGATGGCTAATATGGGCTGACTGCCAAGAGAAGGTTTTCCCACATTCTCTGCTTTCATAGGGCCTGTCCCCTGTGTGGATTCTCTGATGTCTAGAAAGGCCTGATCTGTAAGTGAAAATTTTCCCACACTCAAGGCATTCATAGGGTCTTTCCCCCATGTGGATTCTCTGATGATTAGAAAGGGCTGAGCTGCTAGTGAAGGTTTTCCCACACTCACAGCATTCATAGGGCCTTTCCCCCATGTGGATTCTCTGATATTTAGAAAGGGCTGAGCTGCTAGTGAGTTTTCCCACACTCACAGCATTCAAAGGGCCTCTCCCCTGTGTGGATTCTCTGATGTTGAGAAAGGGCTGATATTTGATTGAAGCTTTTCCCACACTCACGAAATTCATAGGGCCTTTCCCCTCTGTGGGTTCTCTGATGTTTAGAAAGGTCTGAGCTGCTAGTGAAGTTTTTCCCACACTCATTGCATTCGTAGGGCCTCTCCCCTGTGTGGATTCCCTGATGTTTAGAAAGGGCTGATCTTTCAATGAAGCTTTTCCCACACTCACTGCATTCATAGAGCCTCTCCCCTGTGTGGATTCTCTGATGTTGAGAAAGGCCTGATCTGTAAGTGAAAATTTTCCCACACTCACTGCATTCATAAGGCCTTTCCCCAGTGTGGATTTTCTGATGTTTAGAAAGGTCTGAGCTGCTAGTGAAGTTTTTCCCACAATCATTGCATTCGTAGGGCCTGTTCCCTGTGTGGATTCTCTGATGAACAGAAAGGGCTGAGCTGCTAGTGAATGTTTTCCCACACTCACAGCATTCATAGGGCCTCTCCCCTGTGTGGATTCTCTGATGTTTAGAAACGGCTGATCTTTCAATGAACCTTTTCCCACACACACTGCATTCATAGGACCTCTCCCCTGTGTGGATTCTCTGATGTTGAGAAAGGGCTGATCTTTCAATGAACCTTTTCCCACACTCACTGCATTCATAGGGCCTGTCCCCTGTGTGGATTCTCCGATGAACAGAAAGGGATGATCTGTGAGTGAAGTTTTTTCCCATGCTCACAGCATTCATAGGGCCAGTTACCTGTGTCGATTCTCTGATTAAGAAGGGCTGAGTACTCACATATGTTTTTTCCACACTCTGTGCATGTATTTTTTCTCTTTCCAATGATGATTTCCTGCTTTGTTGTGGTTTCCTTGAGGTCCTTCTGAGTTCCCTGAGAGGAAATATGTTTACCCAATTTCTCCCTTGGCTGGTTTCCTTGCTCTCTTTCTGGTCTGTGCTGAATCTCACAGGATTTTTCCTTCTCATGACTCCTGGACACATTGATTTTTGCTTTGCAATAATGCTCTGTGTTTATCCAGTTGCTGAGCATTTTTCTGCTGAGAATTCTGCTCCTCTTTCTCATATGTCATTGCATCACCTGCTGTGAAAAAGACAGAAACCTCAAACAGGGATGAAAAGTGAAAAGCCAAAACAAACTAAGTGCTGGAGGGAGGTCAAATAAAAATCACAAACTGAACTCCCCCATACTCTTCCCCAAAACAGGAGAGAGGAGGGGATCAATTTGGCTTTTAAATCCCATCCAAATTCTCAAGGGGAAGAGAGGAAGCTACTGCCTTGTGTCTGCTAGAATCTACAGGAAGCCATGAGCTATAGTTACCCTGAGGATATGACCCCTGCTGGCAACAATAATGAACTGAGAGACCTCTCAAGGGCTTTGTAGGGCATCCCAGAGGTTTTCTTCAGGCACTTTCACACTCAGAGTTGGTTTAATGTTTCCTCACCTCTGCAGGGAGATCTCAGGGTCTGTTTTCCCTCTGAACCTTGCAGGTCTGAGACCCATGGCTCTTCCCCTTGTTCCAGCTGGGCGATCACATCAGGTTTGGAAACTGGAAAACCTGCTCAGATGAAAGAAGACAAAGGAGTTCTGTTGATTTCATCAAACTTTGTCATAAAAAAACAGTCTATTAATTTAACTTTAATACTTAGTGAGACCTGGTGTGCCTGGGCTAGTCCTCACTGAAAATGCCAAGACCAGGGCAGGCTGAAAAAAGGAGAGCAGAGGCTCCCCAAACTGGTGGTTAACACGGAAGTTAAACTCACCAACCAGTCACAAACTGTGCTTCTGATCCCCCACACTGGTTATCGAGAAATTGAAAAAAGAAATCACACGGCCCCCTTTATTGCATTCTAGTTCTCTGACTCCCAATCAGCACCTAGGTCCAGCACAATGAGAGGTTATTTAAAAACTCTGCTCACATAAACAAAGTGTTCTTCTGACCCCAGAGTCAGCCACATTACCAGGTCATTATGGGTTTGGATCTTACCCAAAATACTATGATGCCAGCCAATCCTTAGCACCTAAAGGTTTATAAGCAAGAAAGCATCTAAACTAAAGGTTTATTATAAAAGAAAGAAAGAAAAAGGGAGTTGTTAAATGGGAAAGCAGTCAGACACATTCAGAAATCTATACATCTGGTTCTTAGCAGTATTGGTGAGTTTCTGGCTTGAAAGGCTCCCTGGTACACATCCACATTATTCAGTCCTTTGTTCAAGCCTTCAGTTTGTAGAGAAGTTGCTCTAGAGGTAGGAAGGGGGATTGAAGACAAAATGGAGATGATGCAGCTGCACTTTATATTCCCTTTGCCAAGTGGCTTCTACTTCCTGTGTCCCAAACACAAGCTTCACAGCACATGGCATGGAAAAAGCCTTGGAGATCTCAGTACACAGTGTAATACAGCGTGGCCAGAGGGCAGCAGGACAGGGTTAGAAGGGAGCCTTATTCCCTGTAGAGGGAAGAAAGTTTGCTATAGATTAACTAGAGCTCCTGAAGCCAATTGGAGCACCTGCAGTCAGCCACCTGATAAAGACCCCTGCTCCAATCAGACAGGGAAGGAGTTGGAGCAGAAAGGATTGGTACTGGAGCAGAGAACAGTTTGAAGGGAAGCAGAGGAAAGTTTGGAGAAGTGCTGCAGTGGGCTAAGAAGTCCAAGACCCTAGATAAGGGGCACTTGGCTTGTAAAGAGGGAGGGCAGGAAGCACCCACAAGCTGAAGGGCAGGAGCAAGAAGTAGCCCAGGGGAAGGAACCGCCAGTTCAAGTGGTTCACCACTAACCTCAGGGCCCCTGGGCTGGGACCTGGAGAAGAGGGTGGGCCCAGGTCCCTCCCTCTCCACTTCCCTCCTCAAGGACACTAGGGGGGTAATTAAAATACCGATTCAGAGGCAAGCAATGGCACCCTGAACCTTCCCCAAAGAAGAGAAAGCGTGAGACCCAGCATAACAGTACCGGCAATTTGCAACAGTATTTATAATAAAATAATAATATAAAGTGTCTCTCAATTCCATATAGTGTCACTTAATAAACCAGTGAATTCCCAGGACCGATTCCTCAGGTGTTTGAAGATGCCGAACACTCTGCTTGTGAGGGACTGTAATACCCACATATATGTTGGGAACACACAGACACACACTGTGCAAGTCTGTTCCCCTATGTTCACCCTTTTAGAAAATTATGATCAATTTTGTTCATAGTATGTGTCAGGGCTGAATCACCACTCTATCACACCGAGTGCAGAAAGGGGGGGGGGCCAGACAGGATTCTACAAATTAATTTGTGCCACTCTAGCCTTGAATTAAACCCCCAAAGTTACAGCTTTTCTCTGATGTTGGCTTGGTAAATGCTGCCACCACCCAAATGCAAAAAAACCCCAAACCCTTGGACCCAGGAAGGAGCACTTGAGAATTCTTCCCTCTGGGGGCATCCTCAAGCCCTTTCACCTCCCCTCCAGGAAAGAGCTGAGAAAGAAAAGAAAGGAAATTAGCTGTGGCTACCAGCTAATCCAACAACACACACAAACTTCTTAGGACACCAAAAATCCAATCCTGTTCTTAAAAGAGGTAAATTTTTTATTAAAATTGAAAAGGAAAACAATACATCTGGAACTTAGGCTTTTTGCTTATAGCTTTCTTGGGGGTTCAGCTTAAAGCTTACAAGCAAACAAAAGCATCTGAGACAGCACAAAGGAGATCCGAAAGCCAAAATAAAAAAAAAACCTGATTGTGTCTGTCCAAACATTCCCTATCCAAATCATTTCTTCTAGGTATGAAAAATGAATTTTCATACCTGCTTCAAGCCTTACACAGCATTGCTACTCCATGTCTCCTCTGGAGAACAGACAAAGGGAAAGTTACTTTCCCATTTAACAAAGTTCTAGCCTTTCCATTGGCTCTTTTGGTCAGGTTCCCAATACCTTTTAAAAAACAAAACAAAACTCTGTTGGCTTGTTAATCCTTTAAAGGTAAAGCAAGCAGAGAACTTGCAACAACAGGGATTTTACAGCCAACTGGCTGGCTGGGTGTTTATAAAAGGGAGATCCCTCCCCTCCCCTTCATTTATCACTGTATGGCTTGTGAGGTACCATTTGAAAAGACATAATCTACTGAATATCCTCCTGTTAAAATGTGTAGCAACATTGTATGTAAAGTTATGAGATTTTACAGTATGATGTTACTGAAAAAGCTGCATCCCTAACCCTAAGTTCCTCAGAGACAGCAAGGCAAACAGCTGGTCAAACAGCCATTCTCCAGGAGGGGGAAGGTGTGAAGATGACATTTACATTCCAACACAGGGACACTTCAAGCTCGTATCTATGACAGCCTGTCACCATAACTCAGCTGGGAACTGAAGTGGTTTCTAGTACAAAGGACTGAATTATAAAAAGAGGTGAGGAAAATACATGGGACTCTCTCTCTCCCCTTTTCCTCTGCTCATGATAACTCCTGAAGAACTGAATGTGGGCGGCAGGGGCAGGTTAGGGGGAGTCCTGGCTGAAAGGAAAACCAGCCTGTCTCAGCAGATGGTGAGAGAAACATTTGTTTTAAATTCCTTTTGGTTTGTTAAGTTAAACATTAGTTTGTGTTTTATCTTGCTTTTCTTTCATAAACAATTCTGACTTTTATGCCTCATTACTTGTAATCACTTAAAATCTTTTTGTCAGTAGTTAATAATTTTGTTTCCTTTTCTTAATCAAACCAGTGTGTTTGGATTAAAGTGTGTTGGAAACTCCATTTGGAATAACAAGGCTGCTGCATGTCACTTTACACTGATGAAACAACAGATTTCATAAGAGCTCCCATTCTTCAGGAGTGTGCTGGACAGTGCAAGATGCACATTTCTGGGGGAAGTATGGGAGCAGAGAATTTTCTGGGGTTCTCCTGTGAGATACTGTAATTTGTGAGTCACTGACTAGCAGCACTGAAAACTGTGTAGCTAGAAGTGAGTTACATGCTGGAGACTGCATGTGAACTGCCCAGGAGTGGCTGCTCTCACAGCAGAGCAGTGTAAAAGGCACCCCAGCTTGGGGAACTGAGGGGACAGAGCTTTTCAACAGTCCAGATCGTACTGTGCTTTATGTCACAGACACTCAATTTCAAAAAGTCTCCTAAAACACACAAAGTAAATCCACGTCCCAGAAATCAGTCTCCCTGGCACTGCTTCTTGCTGACAGAGAGGTCCAGAGACAAAGAGAGAGTCCTGGGGAAGCTGGAAACATAAGAGTGGGGTTCAGTGGAGAAAGGGAACAGGAAGGGCAGGGATATTACTGAACGCAGGATATCAGCAGTACTAGATGTCAGGATAACACATAGTGCAGCCCATTGGAAAACATAATCCCAACTATACATACAGAATGATGGGGTCTAAATTAGTTATTTCCATTGATTTATATAAGGGCAATAAGATATTCTCTGTATTACTGTCTATCCCTTTTTAAATAATTCCTAACATCCTGTTTGCTTTTTTGACTTCTGCTGCACACTGCTGAATGTCTTCAGAGAACTATCCACAATGACAAAAAGATCTTTTTCCTGATTAGCCTAATTTTGCCCCCATCATATTGTATGTATAGTTGGGGTTATTTTTTCCAATGTGCATTACTTTACATTTATACACATTTGCCATTTTGTTGCCAAGTCACTTAGTTTTGTGAGATCTTTTTGAAGTTCTTCACAGTTTGCTTTGGTCTTAACTATCTTGAGCAGTTAATGTTGTGACGTTATTGATATAATCTGGGACCATATAGAACATGGTTGCAACCAAGGCCCTGTAGTGGCACCAAATCTTATGTAAAGGGGGTCATATAAAGAGTCCAAGACCAGGTTATGGGTTGCTGGTTATAATTATGGTGTCTATATGTATGTATCATTTTGTAGTTGAAGTTATGAGTACTGGCTCTATACTGTCTGTATTTCGAAGTTCTGTGCTTCTGGGAGACATCCCAGACAAGTTGGTATTTGCTCTGCCTAGCATGCTTGATGGCTTATTAAGGGCCATCAGCTATTCAACTGACCCATTGAGAGAAGGCAGATATGCCTTGTAACTCAAAGTATGCAGGGACTTGCCCATGTGACTCCAGACTCCATTTTGCTGTAATTTTCCACAGTAAGAACAAAGAAGTGTTCTTACACCTGGAAAAGCCTATAAAAGGCTGATGCCTCATCTCCGTCTTGTTTTCAATCCTGCTTCTTACCTCTGGAGGAACTTTGCTACAAACTGAAGCTCTGAACAAAGGACTGACTGACCCATCCCAGAGGGGGATGTACTCCAGAGACTTGATTTGAACCTGCAGTTTACTCCATCACTGCTACAAGCCTGAACTAAGAACTTTGCCATTACTACATGTAATTGATTCCATTTAACCAATTCTAGCTCTCCTCTCTGTCTTTTTCCTTTTATGAATAAACCTTTAGATTTTAGATTCTAAAGGACTGGCAACAGCGTGATTTGTGGGTAAGATCTGATGTGTATATTGACCTGGGTCTGGGGCTTGATTCTTTGGGATCGAGAGAACCTTTTTCTTTTATTGGGGTGTTGGTTTTCATAACCATTCATCCCCAGGACGAGTGCACTGGTGGTGATATTGGAAGACTGGAGTGTCTAAGGGAATTGCTTGTGTGACCTGTGATTAACCAGTGGGGTGAAACCAACATCCTCTTTGTCTGGCTGGTTTGGTTTGCCTTAGAGGTGGAAAAATCCCAGCCTTGGGCTGTAACTGCCTTGTTTTAAGTGATTTGTCCTGAATTGGCACTCTTAGTTGGGTCCCACCAGAACGGCATCGTCACAAGTATCATCTGCAAACTTTGCCACCTCACCTCACTGTTTACTCCTTTCTCCAGATCATTTATGAATAAGTTGAATAGGATTGGTCCAAGGAGTGACCCTTGGGGAACACCACTAGTTACTCCTCTCCATTCTGAAAGTTTACCATTTATTCCTACCCTTTGTTCCCTGTCTTTTAACCAGTTCTCAATCCATGAAAAGATCTTCCCTCTTATCCCATGATAACATAATTTACGTAAGAGCCTTTGGTGAGGTACCTTGTCAAAGGCTTTCTGGAAATCTAAGTACACTATGTCCACTGAATCCCCTTGTCCACATGTTTGTTGACACTTTCAAAGAACTCTAATAGATTAGTGTGACATGATTTCCCTTTACAGAAACCATGTTGACTTTTGCTCAACAATTTTTGTTCTATGTTCCTGACAATTTTATTCTTTACTATTGTTACAACTAATTTGCCTGGTACAGATATTAGACTTACTGGTCTGTAACCGCCAGGATCGCCTCTAGAGCCCTTTTAAATATTGGTGTTACATTAGCAATCTTCCAGTCATTGGGTACAGAAGCCGGCTTAAAGGACAGGTTACAAACCATAGCTAATAATTCCCCAATTTCACATTTGAGTTCCTTCAGAACTCTTGGGTAAATACCATCTGGTTCTGGTGACTTGTTTCAGTTAAGTTTATCAATTAGTTAAAAAACCTCCTCTAGTGACACTTGAATCTGAGGAATTGCCACAGATTGGTCACTCACAAAAGGTTTGGGAATCTCACCAACATCCTCAGCCATGAAGACTGAAACAAAGAATGCATTTAGTTTTTTCGCAATGACTTCATCGTCTTTAAGGGCTTCTTTTACATTTCAATCGTCCAGGGGCCCCACTGGTTGTTTAGCAGGCTTCCTGCTTTTGATGTACTTAAAAACATTTTATTACCTTCTGAGTTTTCGTCTATCCCCTTCTTCAAACTCCTCTTTGGCTTTTCTTATTACATTTTTACACTTAATTTGGCAGTGCTTATGCTCTCTCCTATATACCTCACTAGGATTTGACTTCCACTTTTAAAAAGATGTCTTTTTATCTCTCACTGCTTCTTTTACATGGTTGTTAAGCCACAGTGACTTTTTTTTTAGTTCTTTTGCTGTGTTTCTTAACTTAGGGTATACATTTAAGTTGAGCCTCTAATATTGTGTCTTTGAAAAGTGTCCATGCAGCTTGCAGGGATTTCACTCTAGTCATTGTACCTTTTAATTTCTGTTTAACTAACCCCCTCGTTTTTTCATTGTTCCCTTTTCTGAAATTAAATGCCACAGTGTTGAGCTCTTCTTCCCACCACAGGAATGTTTAAATGTTGTTATATTATGGTAACTATTTCCAAGGGGTCATGTTACAGTTACCTCTTGGACTTGATCCTGCGCTCCACTCAGGACTAAATCGAGAGCTGCTTCTCCCCCTGCGGGTTCTTGTACCAGCTGCTCCATGAAGCAGTCATTTAAAGTATCGAGAAATTCTGTCTCTGCATTTTGTCCTGACGTTACATGTACGCAGTCAATATGGGGATAATTGAAATCCCACACTATTATGGAATTCTTTATTTTGATAGTCTCTCTAATCTCCCTTCGCATTTCATCCTCACTATCACTGTCTTTGACAGGTGGTCGGTAACAGATCCCTATTGTTATATTATTGCAGCATGGAATTACTATCGATAGAGATTTTATGGAACATGCGGTTTCATTTACTTCATTTGAGTTTACATTTTCTTTAACATACAGTGCCACTCCCCTCTCCACCCCCCAAGGATGACCTGCTCTGTCCTTCCGATATATTTTGTACCATGGAACGATTGTGTCCCATTGACTGTCCTCAGTCCACCAGGTTTCTGTGATGCCTATTATGTCAAAATCCTACTTTAACATGAGGCACTCTAATTCACTCATCTTATTATTTAGATTTCTAGCATTTGCATACAAGCACTTTAAAAACTTGTCACTCTTTATTTGTCTGCCCTTTTCTGATGTGTCTGATTCTTGTGTGTGTGAATGCTTCTCGTCTGATCTGGCCCCTACTTTATCCTCTTCCAGCCTCTCTTCCTGACTAAAACTAGAAAAATCTCTATCACTAGATTCTTCTCTAAGACAAGTCTCTGTCCCATCCATGACCTCCTCTGCAGCCACTGGCTTTCCCCCATCTCTTGGTGTAAAAACTGCTCTGCAACCTTTTTAATGTTAAGTGCCAGCACTCTGGTTCCACTTTGGTTTAGGTGGAGCCCATCCTTCCTGTATAGGCTCCCCCATCCCCAAAGTTTCCCCAGTTCCTAATAAATCTAAACTCCTTCTCTCTACACCATAATCTCATCCATGCATTGAGACTCTGAAGCTCTGCCTGCATACCTGGCCCTGTGTGTGGAACTGGAAGCATTTCTGAGAATGTCACCATAGAGGTCCCGGATTTCAGTCTCTTTCCTAGCAGACTAAATTTGGCCTCCAGGATGTCTCACCTACTATTCCTTATGTCATTGATATCTACATGTACTATGACCACTGGCTCCTCCCCAGCACTACACATAAATCTACCTAGATGCCGTGAGAAATCTGCAACCTTCGCACCAGGCAGGCAAGTCACCATATGGTTCTCCCAGTCATCACAAACCCAGCTATCCCTGTTTCTAATGATCAATTCTCCCATTACTAACAGCTGCCTTTTCTTAATGACTGGAGTTCCCTCCCTGGAGAGGTAACCTCAGTGCAAGAGGTGACCTCAACACCATCTGGAAGGAGGCTCCCAATTATGGGAAGATTTCCCTCTGCTCTCCTTCCCTGGGCCTTTCATCCTCCTCAACAGTGCAGTGGCTGTTGGACCAGGTGGGAGAAATCTACAAGTGTTCCGGAAAGCCTCATCAACATACTTCTCTGCCTCCCTTAGTGTCTCCAGTTCCACCACCCTGGCTTCCAAAGCCACCACACGGTCTCTGAGGGCCAGGAGCTCCTTGCACCGAATGCACACGTAAGCCAGCCACCCACAGGGTAGGTAATCATACATGCTACATTGAGAGCAATAAACAGGATAGCCCCCACTCTGCTGCTGGGCTTCTGCCCACATTCTCTCTTACAGCTACCTAGGTTAACAGGGTTTTTGTTTCAGTCAAGAAGTTTGTATTATAGCTTAAATGTTTTAGAGACTGGCAAGAGTACCTCGCCCCCTTCCCACTCCCCTTCCAAACTCCCTCACGAAACTCCCTGTTAGCAGCCCTGTTTGAAAAGCTCCCTGGTCACATGCTCACTGCTTTACAAAGCACTCCCCTATCACATACCCCTCTGCCCCCAAACCCTGCTTGAGCCACTCAGGGTAGGGGGCTGGGAGCAACCCCCGGTACCCCAGCCCACTCTCCCAGCCCCCAGCCCTGACTCCTGCACCCCCTCCCACATACCAAGCCCTCTCACCCTATGCTCTGACTCTTGCACCCCCTGTACCCTGAGCACCAAATGGGAGCTCCTGCACACACACCCCCACATTGCCACCTGCACCCCTCACACCAAATGGGAGCTGCCCCAGGTAAGCACTCCACACCCCAACCTCCTGCCCCAAACCCAAGCCCCCTCCTGCATCCTAAAATCTGGCCAGACCGTGCATCTCAATCTCCAGCCTGCTCCTGCAACCTAACTCCCTCCCAGACTCTGCACCCCCAGCCCTGACTCCTGCACCCTGAACACCCTGCCCTCACTGACTCCTGCACCCTGAACACACCAGCCCTTACTCCTTCACCCCTCTCAAACACACCCCAGTTCCCTACCCTCTCTGATTCCTGCAGCCACCCATAACCGCTTCCCTCCCCCACCCCCATGCCCCTCTCACACCCCCAGCCCTGACTCCTGTACCCCTCCCAGAAGCCTCCTGCCCACACTGACTCCTGCCCCCCACTTCCCCACCTGCATTGCTCGCATAAAACAGGAGCTGCTCCAGGTAAATGCTCCACACCCAATCCCCTGCCCCAGCCCTGAGCCCCCTCCCACACCCTAACTCCTGGCCAGACCCTGCACTCCAACATTTTTAATTTTTAATAAAGGGCTCTTATCCAAAGTGCTTTAAAATAGTTAGCTAACAGTACAAACAATATATGGAAAGATCATTAAGTGGTGCACCAAGACTCTCAGCGATTTTCAAGTAGTCTGTGGAAAAATCGGTTAGACTACAAAAACAATCCATACACCTCACTTTATTTTCACTTACTTCCTATTGCTTATAGGAGGAGGAGGAAGGAAAAAAAAGAATGAAAAATGGAGGTTGGAGGGAAATAAGAATGTTTCCTTGCCTGTGTCCCAAGGAGGGACCCCTAAAATGGAGCTGTCCCCCACCAGCCCCACCCTATCACTCCTTTACCCCTGCCCCGCTGTGGCCCTGAGACCAGAGAAGCTCTGTGCCCCTGCTGCAGCCCCCGGGCTGTAGCAGGGAGTGGGAGCTCCTCCAGCCCTGGGGCTGACATAGGGGAGACTTTTCCAGGGGGACCTAACTTGGCCAGGGCCCCTGATCATGGGTCCCACTGTCCCCTTGGCAGTGCAAGGTTTGGGGAGGCTGAGCCCCCTTGTCATAAACAGATTGCTAAGGGTTAATGTTCTTTTACCTATAAAGGGGTAACACCAGTAACCTAAAACACCTGACCAGAGGACCAGTCAGGAAACAAGACTTTTTCAAATCTGGGTGGAGGGAAGTTTGTGTGTGAGTTCTTTGTTCTTTGTCTTGTGTCTGTGGCGTCTCGGCTATGAGAGTGATTTTTCTATCTCCTGCCTTTCTAATCTTCTGTTTCCAAGTTGTAAGTACAAAGATAATAAGACAATAAGTTTATATTGTTTTTTTTTTTTGTATTTACATGTGTGTAGTTGCTGGAATGGTTAAATTGTATTCTTTTTGGATATGGCTGTTTATTCATTTTTTTCTTTAAGCAAATAACCCTGTATTTGTCACCTTAATACAGAGAGACCATTTTTATGTCCTTTTCTTTCTTTTTATATAAAGCTTTCTTTTTAAGACCTGTTGGATTTTTTCTTTAGTGGGGACTCCAGGGAATTGAGTCTGCAGCTCACCAGGGAATTGGTGGGAGGAAGAAGTCAGGGGGAAAATCTCGTTGTGTTAGATTTACTAGCCTGACTTTGCATACCCTCTGGGTAAGGGGGAAGAGAGATTAGCTATCTCCGTACTTCTATTTCCAGGACTGGAAACAGGGAGGGGGGAGTCCCTCTGTTTAGATTCACAGAGCTTGCTTCTGTATATCTCTCCAGGAACCCAGGGAGGGAACACCTGGAGGGGAGGAGGGGGAAGGGAAATGGTTTATTCCCCTTTGTTGTGAGAATCAAGGCATCTGAGTCTGGGGGTCCCCCAGGGAAGGTTTTGGGGAGACCACAGTGAGCCAGGCACTGTATAAATCCCTGGCTGGTGGCAGCTTTACCAGGTCCAAGCTGGTAACTAAGCTTGGAGATTTTCATGCTAACACCCATATTTTGGATGCTAAGGTCCAAATCTGGGAAAAAATGTTATGACACCCCTCCCCCCTGAGCCTCCTTTACGAGCCGCCCAGGCTACCACTGCTCAGTGTGTGGCCAGTCTCTGTGTTTTCTGCTGCTCGTCCTGGGGAGCCTGGCCGGCCTTAGGGGTGGTGCCCCCCGATAGCCGCCCAGGGCTCCAGGGGTCAAAGGGCACCGTGTGGCAGTGCAAAGGTGCTCACTGCTCTCCCCTGCCCCAATGCTCCTTCATGAGTCCATAGAGGTTTGAGGGGAGTAAGGAGCAACCCTATGTGCTCCATGCGTCCTGGTCACTTTTCCCACTTGGTCTGTGCTGTGAGGGGAGCATCAGAAGCTGCTGCTCTCTGCCCTCCCGCTATGCAGCCCGGCTGAGGAAAGTGACCTGGATGCAGGGAGCTCGGATGATCTCACTTCTTGCCCCCACATCCCACAGCCCCTAGGGGTGCCCAGATGAGCAGCGTTCCAGGGAGGAGTGGGGGGAAGCAATGCCAGCTGCTCCATGCACACAGGTCAGTCTCCCCATGTGGGTGCAGGAGGGGGTGCAAGGGTTTCTGTGATGCCTATTCTATCAATATCGTCACTCAATACCAGGCACTCAAATTCACCATTCTTAGTACTTAGACGTTTAGCGTTTGTATTTAAGCACTTCTAAAATGTGTCCCATTTTAGCTGTCTGCTATTACATTATGTAATTGAGGGAGACTCTTTCATTTCACTGTTTCTCATCAGAACCTACCTGTACATTATCATCTTCCATCCTCTCCACCTTACTAGGCTATAGAGAATCCCTGTGAATAGTTCCTCTCCTAACGGATGTCTCTGTCTGAACCCTGTGCTCCTCAGCGCCTGTCGGCTTTCCCCAGCTCTGAGGCTGTGTCTACACCGCGCACCTTACCATGGTGCAGCTGTGCCACTCTAACCATGCCATTGTAAGGTGCGCTGTGTGGCCGTCCTTATCACTGGGAGAGAGCTTCCCCGGCAACAAAGACAAACTACCTCCAATGAGGGGCAGGAGCTTCGTCACCGGGAGCACAGATCCACCTATGAAGCGCTGTTCACACTGCCGCTTTTCATGGCTCAAATTTTGGCATTCGGGGAGTGTTTTTTCTCACCACAGAGAGACAAAATTTTTAGCAACAAAAGCCGAAATTAAAAAAAATCCTCTGCAACCTATTTAATTTTACCTTTATACAACATTTATACTGCCTCCAGTTCTGGTATCCTCATTTGAAAAAGATGTTGTGAAATTGGAGTTAGGGCAGCAAAGAGCCAACAAATGTTCTGAGGGCTGGAGAAAAATACCTTCCAGTGAGCTATTGAAAGAGCTCAACCTGTTTAGCTTATCAAAAGAAGATTGAAAGGTGATTTCATTGAAATGTTGAAGTGCCTTAATGGAGAGAAAAGTTTGGGTATTTACGGGCTCTTGAATGGAGCAGAGAAAGGCATAACAAGACCCAATGGCTGGAAAGTGAAAAGAGACAAATTCATATTACAACAGAGGCACAATAGTCAACAGCGAGGATGATTCACCACAGGAACAAGCTACCAAGGAAAGTGGTGGATTCACCATCTCCTGATGTCATTTAATGAATACTAGATGCCTTTCTGGAATGTGTTTGCCCCCAAAGTAGCTGTTATGTCATACAGGAGGCCTGTGATATGCAGGTTAGACGCTCTAATGGTTTCTTCTGACCATGAAGTCGACTAATTTCTGAAAAACTGAGTGTAGCATTGGGAGCAGCGTCTGATGTTTTCCTGTCTAGCCGGCTTGCTGCCTAGAACGAACGCTCCTTGAGTGGGGTGATCCACAGGGAGTAGCTCAAACCTCCAAAGTACCTGGCCAGGGGCAGGACATTAGCCCAGCAAGGGAGGGGTGTAACAGTGACATCACAAACGCCTTTTGCAGGACCTCTGACTATTGGTCAAAGGTGGTGGGGAGGTGGTGACCTCACAGAGAGATGCTGACATCATCCAGACAGGACAGGGGCAAGGGGCCAGGGAAACCTCAGAGACCCCTGTGGCTTTGCTTCAGCACGTTTCCTTCTCCAGGTCTCTCTTTGAGGACTGAGAGATTATTTGGGGTCATGGACGTGAGCGCCAGGAGGAACCTCTTTCGAGTTTCCTCCTTCCCTTGTAGTGATTCTACAAGAAAACAGCCGTCTCTGTTTAGAAGGTAAGAGCCTGCTGGAGGTTTGAAACCTGTTCAGTCTGATCTATCTGGTGACAAGTGAATTCTAGGCATGGAAAACACGAGCTTAAGGAGGCAGAATTTTATTGCGCACCTGGGATTTTGTCCCTTAGAATCGCTGGGGACATTAGGGTTTGTCCTTTTTGTTTCACCTCTTCCTCCATCCCTCCCTCCTCTTCTTCTCTTGCTTCTTTTGTCCTTTCTCCTCTTCCCTTCCCAACAACAGGACGGAGGTGTGTGTGTGTGTGTTGCAGGGAAGTCCTCTGCAGCTCCCACTATGGAAGGTCCACCCAAAAATGTGGGACTGAAATAGTGCTCGGGCAGTGATCCTCACCGGTGACCTGGGCCATCCTTTGGGCTCTCTGGTGAGAACCCTCAGCCTCCCCTCCTCAGTCTCTACCCTGATTGGTTGAGCAGGGGGTTATTGACAGGGAGGAGACTCAGGGCCTTGTTGTTCTCTTTTAAGATCAAGGAAATAAGTCAGAACCAGTTCTATCTTTGATTAATTTTGCTGCTTCTGTGCATTAATTGTCTCTGAGCAGTTGATGATTCCCTCTAACATTGCAGTTCTCCTCAAATACTTGCTGAATAATTACTGTCACTGTTGTTGGTCTGGAGCTCATCTGAGAGCACAGTATTCAGGTCATTCAATGTCTGAAATTCAAGATCCGATGGTTTGTTTGAAAATCAGGGCTCTTCGGTCCTATTCCCAACAAGGCCTCTGACGGGCTGTGTGACCTAAGACAAGTCAATTCTCCTTTCTCAGCCTTAGCTTCTCCCTCTTTCAAGTAGGGATAATAATGATCCGCTCTTACCTACCTTATGGTGGGTGAAGGATGCGGATCCATTTGGGAGTGTCACTAGAAGTAGTGCATAATATGAAGTTTCCCATCATGTTTACTCAGAGCAGATTATGACATAATAGATTAGCTGAAATAGTCTATTTTATTTGTATTTTTTTTATTTTGAAATTGTTAATAGTAGCAACGACTTAGCTCATATTGAAGCATCTTATCTAATGGTTGAGATGTAAGTGTCTCCTCTTTGTGTGCGAGGAGACAATTTAACACACTCTGACAAAGAGGAGATGCTTTTGTTTTGCAACAAAATATTTTTGCAAAGATCTTTCATCCCACTTGTTATGATTTTGAGAAACAAACTGGTTTAGTCTAAATGGGATTTTCGGACAGAAACGGTTTGAATGAAATTTTCCCACCATCTCGATTCCTGGGCTCTGGGGTGTTTTCATCTGTTAGAACAGGAGTCAGAACTGGTTGCTTCTCTTTCTGGCTCTGCCATCGCCTTGTTGTGTAGGCCTTGGGTAGGTCACTTCCCTTCTGCCATCTGTCCAATCGGAACAGGAACAGTTCTCGAACTATGGGCAGTTTAGAGCCCAAGTGAGATAAGGGGCGTTAAAGCCCTCTGTGAAGGAGAAAGGGGAGTTTCACAGTGTTTAGCACCAAGGAATTCTAAAGTTTGCTAAAATGTCTAGTCTGTGGAAACAAGAAATGGTCGGGGCCAAACTTATTAACCACTGCCTTTTTAAAGCCCATTCAAAGATGTGAGCTTAGTGAACAGGAGCTGCTAACAGGGAGTTTTGCAAGGGAGTTTGGAAGGGGAGTAGGAAGGGAGGGGGTGTCCCTTGTCGGTCTCATCTGTGACCCATTGGTCCCCTGAACTCATAACCAGAGCCACATCAAAAACCTTTCTGTTTACAGCAGAGGAGTGGACAGAGAGCTGTAGACGGGAATTTGAGAGTTTGACAGAGGGAGGCATACAATGGTGAGGAGGACCCGCAACACCTGTGCCAGCACTGCTTCTGTCTCCTCCACCTGCGCCTGTAGCCAGACAGAGCACCGAAGCATGGATGCTTTTACCCAGATTCTGGTGTGGGCTTGCAAAGACTGTAATTTGCAATTTTCACTTACTGATATCCAGGCTGGGGGTGGCATCCAATGTGAAAGGTGCCTACTGGTGGAATCTCTCAGGCAGCAGGTGGGAGAGCTACAGGAGGAGGTGGCCTGGCTGAGGAACATCTATGTCCATGAGCAATTCCTGGACAGTATCCATGTGGAGACAGCTGATGGTGCTGTCCCAGTTGACGGGACTACTGACACTGCAGTGGAAGAGGAGATGCCTCAGGGTGTACCTGACACACCAGTGGAGGAGGAGGCTCAGGGTGGACACAGCCAGCTGGTTACTTCTAGCAGCGGGCAGTGCTCCACCACTGCTGCGAACCCTCCTGTTGTAGTAAAAGATACAGGAGAGAAGAAATCACCCCCAACAGTTAAGGGGGTGAAGCCTCGTACCCCTAAGGCTGGGAGGTCTGCTGCCACCACTGATAAGAAACGTAGGGTAGTGGTGGTTGGAGACTTTCTGCTGAGGGGGACGGAGACACCCATCTGTCGCCCTGACCGTTCATCCCGGGAGGTATGCTGCCTGCCAGGGGCCCGTATCCGAGACGTTACAGAGGCTTTGTCGAGGATTATCCGGCCTTCTGACTACTATCCCATGCTACTCATCCATGTGGGCACAAATGATACTGCGAGGTGTGATGCTGAGCAGATCAAGAGTGACTACAGGGCTCTGGGAGTACGGGTTAAGGAGTTTGGAGCGCAGGTGGTATTCTCTCCGATTCTTCCTGTTGAAGGTAGGGGTCCGGGCAGAGACAGATGCATTGTGGAGGTGAATGCCTGGCTGCGAAGATGGTGTCGCCAGGAGGGTTTTGGCTTCCTCGACCACGGGATGCTACTTGAGGAAGGACTGCTAGGAACAGATGGCGTTCACCTTTCGAAGAGAGGAAAGGCCTTATTCGTGCACAGACTGGCTAACCTGGTAAGGAGGGCTTTAAACTAGGTTCGACGGGGACAGGTGAGCAAAGCCTGCTGGAAAGTGGGGAACAAGACCTGGGAGATGGGTTGGAAGCAGGAGGGAGCACGGGCTATAATGGCAGAGAGGAAGGAGGGTCAGGGCAAAGCTGGGAGGCAAAATCAAACCAGTATCTTAGATGCCTTTATACAAATGCAAGAAGTATGGGTAATAAGCAGGAAGAACTGGAAGTGCTAATAAACAAATACAACTATGACATTATTGGCATTACTGAAACTTGGTGGGATAATACACACGACTGGAATGTTGGTGTGGATGGGTATAGTTTGCTCAGGAAGGATAGACAGGGGAAAAAGGGAGGAGGTGTTGCCTTATATATTAAAAATGTACACACTTGGACTGAGGTGGAGATGGACATAGGAGACGGAAGGGTGGAGAGTCTCTGGGTTAGGCTAAAAGGGGTAAAAAACACAGGTGATGTCGTGCTGGGAGTCTACTACAGGCCACCTAATCAGGCGGAAGAGGTGGATGAGGCTTTTTTCAAACAACTAACAAAATCATCCAAAGCCCAAGATTTGGTGGTGATGGGGGACTTCAACTATCCAGATATATGTTGGGACAATAACACCGCGGGGCACAGACTATCCAATAAGTTCCTGGACTGCATTGCAGACAACTTTTTATTTCAGAAAGTTGAAAAAGCTACTAGGGGGGAAGCTGTTCTAGACTTGATTTTAACAAATAGGGAGGAACTTGTTGAGAATTTGAAAGTAGAAGGAAGCTTGGGTGAAAGTGATCATGAAATCATAGAATTTGCAATTCTAAGTAAGGGTAGAAGGGAGTACAGCAGAATAGAGACAATGGATTTCAGGAAGGCGGATTTTGGTAAGCTCAGAGAGCTGATAGGCAAGGTCCCATGGGAATTAAGACTGAGGGGAAAAACAACTGAGGAAAGTTGGCAGTTTTTCAAAGGGACGCTATTAAGGGCCCAAAAGCAAGTTATTCCAATGGTTAGGAAAGATAGAAAATGTGGCAAAAGACCACCTTGGCTTACCCTTGAGATCTTGCGTGACCTACAAAATAAAAAGGCGTCATATAAAAAATGGAAACTAGGGCAGATCAGTAAGGATGAATATAGGCAAATAACACAGGAATGCAGAGGCAAGATTAGAAAAGCAAAGGCACAAAATGAACTCAAACTAGCTATGGGAATAAAGGGAAACAAGAAGACTTTTTATCAATACATTCGAAGCAAGAGGAAGACTAAGGACAGGGTAGGCCCACTGCTCAATGAGGAGGGGGTAACAGTAACGGGAGACTTGGAAATGGCAGAGATGCTTAATGACTTCTTTGTTTCGGTCTTCACTGAGAAGTCTGAAGGAATGTCTAGTATAGTGAATGCTTACGGGAAGAGGGTAGATTTAGAAGAGAAAATAAGCAAAGAGCAAGTAAAAAATCACTTAGAAAAGTTAGATGCCTGCAAGTCACCAGGGCCTGATGAAATGCATCCTAGAATACTGAAGGAGTTAATAGAAGAGGTATCTGAGCCTCTAGCTATTATCTTTGGGAAATCATGGGAGACGGGGGAGATTCCAGAAGACTGGAAGGGGGCAAATATAGTGCCCATCTATAAAAAGGAAATAAAAACAACCCAGGAAACTACAGACCAGTTAGTTTAACTTCTGTGCCAGGGAAGATAATGGAGCAGGTAATCAAAGAAATCATCTGCAAACACTTGGAAGGTGGTAAGGTGATAGGGAATAGCCAGCATGGATTTGTAAAGAACAAATCATGTCAAACTAATCTGATAACATTCTTTGATAGGATAACGAGCCTTGTGGATAAGGGAGAAGCGGTGGATGTGATATATCTAGACTTCAGTAAGGCATTTGATACAGTCTCGCATGATATTCTTATAGATAAGCTAGGAAAGTACAATTTAGATGGGGCTACTATAAGGTGGGTGCATAACTGGCTGGATAACCGTACTCAGAGAGTAGTTGTTAATGACTCCCAATCCTGCTGGAAAGGTATAACAAGTGGGGTTCCGCAGGGTTCTGTTTTGGGACCGGTTCTGTTCAATATCTTCATCAACGATTTAGATGTTGGCATAGAAAGTACGCTTATTAAGTTTGTGGACGATACCAAACTGGGAGGGATTGCAACTGCTTTGGAGGACAGGGTCAAAATTCAAAATGATCTGGACAAGTTGGAGAAATGGTCTGAGGTAAACAGAATGAAGTTCAATAAAGATAAATGCAAAGTGCTCCACTTAGGAAGGAACAATCAGTTTCACACATATAGAATGGGAGGAGACTGTCTAGGAAGGAGTATGGCAGAAAGAGATCTAGGGGTCATAGTGGACCACAAGCTTAATATGAGTCAACAGTGTGATACTGTTGCAAAAAAAGCAAACGTGATTCTGGGATGCATTAACAGGTGTGTTGTAAACAAGACACGAGAAGTCATTCTTCCGCTGTACTCTGCGCTGGTTAGGCCTCAACTGGAGTATTGTGTCCAGTTCTGGGCACCGCATTTCAAGAAAGATGTGGAGAAATTGGAGAGGGTCCAGAGAAGAGCAACAAGAATGATTAAAGGTCTTGAGAACATGACCTATGAAGGAAGGCTGAAGGAATTGGGTTTGTTTAGTTTGGAAAAGAGAAGACTGAGAGGGGACATGATAGCAGTTTTCAGGTATCTAAAAGGGTGTCATCAGGAGGAGGGAGAACACTTGTTCACCTTAGCCTCCAATGATAGAACAAGAAGCAATGGGCTTAAACTGCAGCAAGGGAGATTTAGGTTGGACATTAGGAAAAAGTTCCTAACTGTCAGGGTAGTTAAACACTGGAATAGATTGCCTAGGGAAGTTGTGGAATCTCCATCTCTGGAGATATTTAAGAGTAGGTTAGATAAATGTCTATCAGGGATGGTCTAGACAGTATTTGGTCCTGCCATGAGGGCAGGGGACTGGACTTGATGACCTCTTGAGGTCCCTTCCAGTCCTAGAGTCTATGAGTCTATGAGTCCCTATCTTTTAGGTACCTGTGGTTCTTTGCCAGCAGCAGAGAAGAGGTTCCTGCCTCCGTTTTTGTGGCCTTAACAAACCAGGTGTTGTGGAACCAGTTCTTGTCTGAGACCCCTGAAAAAGAACATCTTCCCATCCATGAACAAGGCAGGACCTATCTTTCAAAGGGGAACAAAAAGACCTCTGGGACTTACAGACTAGCTAGCCAGACTGCCATAACTGGAGAGATCCTGCAATACATTCTTAAACACTCAGTTTGTCAGCAGCACCTACAGGATGATTTGGTTCTTATGACTAGTGAGCGTGGAATTGTCAAGAACAAATCATACCAAACCAATCCTCTTTCCTTCTTTGGCAGGGTTCTGGGCCTGGTAGAGGTGAGTAAACAATAGATGGGAACTAGCTTGGTGTTACTAAGGCTTTTGACACAGTCCCGTAGGACATTCTCAGAAGCAAACGAGGGAAATGTGGTCCAGCTGCAATCAGTGTAATGTGGGTGCAGAGCTGGTTGAAAGCCAAGACTCCAGGAGCCCTTCTCCATGTATAGCTGCCCAACGGGGAGGGTGAACCTAGTGGGTCTGGCACGGATCAGTCCGGTGTCAGGTACTATTGTATATTTTCATGAATGATTTGGAAAATGGAGTGGAGAGCATGCTCCTAAAGTTTACAACTGACACCAAGCACTTTGGAGCACAGGATTGAAATTCAAAACAGCTTTAACAAATTGGAGACTTGGTCTTCTTGAGCCAAACTCCATGGTTAGGGCTCTCTCTCTACACTGGGCTGAAGTGAAACCCCAGAGCCAAGCACTCCTCCTGGGCAGTGAGCTCCGACCTTGATTGGTCAGATGCTGCTTAGCACTGTCAGAACAGCTTTTGCTGGGGGATTCTCCCAGCACTTTCCAATAGCGGGAAAGTATGAAATCCCCATTTGACTGCTGGGGACAGAGCCCGAGAGTGGGGAGCAACTTGCCCAAAGTCCCCAGGAAAAGGAAAACAACCAGCAGAGGAACCAATAGGAAACCCAGCAATGGAACTCAGGAGTCCTGGGGGTGTGCTATGGTGACCAGATGTCCCAATTTTATAGGGACAGTCCGAATTTTGGGGTCTTTTTCTTATCTAGGATCCTATTACCCCCCACGCCTTCCCGATTTTTCACACTTGCTATCTGGTCACCCTAGGGTGTGCACATGTGTGGGTCCCAGCTGCTCCCTGCCCCCCTCATTGAAGCAGATGTGCAGGGTTACTGCCCTTTGAAGTGCAAGGCACCAGTGGATGTGGGGTTGACTGGAGGTAGGGTCTGGCTTCAGGCAGGACAAGGGCTGCGGGGCTGGTTGGCTTCAGGCAGGGGGGTGCATCAGGGGTTTGCTGGAGACAGGGCAGGGAGGATGCGGCTGGTGCAGGCAAATCAGAAGGTGCAGGGCTGGCTGGAGACAGAGGCTGACTGCCGGCAGGGCAGGGCAGGGGGTGCAGGGCTGGCTGCAGGCAGGGCGTGGGGCAGGGCCGGTGCAAGGAAGTTTCATGCCCTAGGCGAAACTTCCACCTTCGACCCTCCACCCCCGCACCCCTGCCCTGAGGCGCCCCACCCGTGGCAGCTCCCCCCTCCACCCTGAGGCTCCCCTCTTGTGGCAACTCTCCTGCTCTGCCCTGCGGAACCCCCCTCGCCCGAGCTCACCCCTGCTCCGAGCACGAGCACCCCGAGCACGCCGTGGCCGCTTCACTTCTCCCACCTCCAAGGCTTGCGGCGCCTAGGCCTGCTAGGCAGTCAAGCACCATCCTCTGAGCCACAGCAGCCCTAACAGTTGACAATAGAGGCACCTTAACCCCTGAGTTCCTTCAATGTGTCCCCCTTGGGGGTCCAGCTCCAATCACCAGATACTCGAGGTATGTCTGTACCACCTGCCGAATCGGTGAGCAGCGATCAATCCAGCGGGGGTTAATATATCGCGTCTAGTGTAGATGCAATACATTAAGTGCTCTCCCCTCGACTACTGTACTCCAGCTCGGTGAGAGGCGCAGGCAGAGTCTACGGGGAGCTGCAGCAGTCAACTCACCGCGACTGTGACATTATAAGTATAATCTAATATCTCATTGAAAGGTGACAGGGCCAGAAAGAGTTAATTAACTCACCTCACCGACTGACCTGACCTGTGGATGAACCTTAAAAACTGGTTAACAAGATATGTAAATGAACAGAGCTTTGAAATGCAAGTCTGCAGTGTTAGAGGTAGAAGGGGAGGTGTTTGCTCAGGTCTTGTGATGTCAGCAAAGAAGTCTTGTCTATTGCTATATTTTTAATTCAAAGAGCAAAAAAAGAATATTAACATTTATGATGATACTTGAGTGAAATAGTATTATTGTCTATGTCTCTTTGATGGTTGTGGTAATCTGTATCTGAACTGTTTGATGGATGTACTAATTGCCAGGATGTTTGGAAGAAGAGTTTAGCCTATTGTTTTCTCAGGCTGAAAGGCTGCTGGCAATGTTTAAGAACCTGGGAAACGATCCTTCTTCATCTCAGATCTGCTTTGGGTTTCAAGAGGGGGAAACCTTAAGCCACAAGGATTGAGATCCCCAGTCATTGACTGGAGCCACCCTGAATATGGACATTGGATTATAACCTATGGACTATTTCTAAAAGGACTTTTGGCAACTACAAGCTCATCTCTTCTTTGTATCTGAACCTCAAAAATTGAATTCAAGTCTATATGTCTATTAATCTTTTAACCAACACTCACTCTCTCTCTTTTCTTTTCTAATAAATTTTAGCTTAGTTAATAAGAATTGGCTATAGCATGTCTTTTAGGTAAAATCTAAGTTATAATTGAACCTGGTTATGTGGCTGATCCTTCGGGATCGGAAGAATCTTTTCTTTTATATGATGAAGTAAGATTTTCAGGAATCATCATCATATCTAACAGGTGTGTCTGGACGGAGGCCTGAGGCTGGGTACTTTAAGGGAACTGTGTGATTTAAACTCCTAAGTAACCAGTGAGATACTACAGAAGCTGTTTTGTGCTGGCTTGGTAAATCTAAGTATTGAAATAACCAGCAGCGTTTGGGATTTGTCTGCCCTGTTTTGTTTGCAATTCACTCTGATTGAGTGAGCTGAGCTGGCTCCCACGGGCAGCACCGTCACACCTACAGCCAGGCTGAAGAGGTCCGGGGGATCTTAGGGGCCTTTGGGTGCACAGATACCTATGTCCAGGCCATAGGGGTCCCTGGGTAGCTTAGAGAGTTTGGGGGGGACACAGATACCAATCTCCAGGCTCTAGGGGTCCCATGGGGGTTTAGAGGGTTCGTGGGGGGCACATATTCCTACATCCAGGCTGTAGGGTTACCAGGGGGACTTAGGGGGTTAGTGGGGGGCAAATATACCTACGTCCAGGCTGGAGGCATCCTGGGAGTCTTAGGGGATTTGTGGGGGCCAAATACACCTATGTCCACGCTGTAAGGGTACCAGTGGGTTTTAGGGGTTCGAGTGGGCACAGATACCTATGTCCAGGCTGTATCGTTCCCAGGGGGGGTTAGAGGTTTCGTGAGGGGCCCAGATATCTACGTCCAGATTGTAGATGTCCCGGGAAAGGGGGGTTAGGGAGGTTGCGGGAGTGCAAATACCTATGTCCAGGCTGTAGGGGTTCCTGGGGGCTTAGAGGGTTTCTGAGGGGCACATATACCTACGTGCACACTGGAGTGTCGCAAGGTGCTTCTGGAGTCTATATGGGGTACAGATACCAATGTTCTGGCTGTATAGGGCCCTCGGGGGCTTAGGGGGTTTGTGGGGGGCACAGATACCTAAGTTCAGGCTGGAGGGATCTCTGAGTGTCTTAGGTGTTTGGTGGGAGGCACAGATACCTACGTCCAGGCTGCAGGGGTCTCGGAGGGGCTTAGGGTCTGTCACGGAGTTTGGGGGAGTCCGGTCCTGCACCCCTCTTCCTGGGACTCAAAGTGACTCTCAGCCAGCCAGTAAAACAGAAGGTTTATTGGACAACAGGAGCGAAGGATACAGCAGAGCTTGGAGGCACAAGCAGGACCCCACAATCAAGTCCTTCTAGGGGTTCAGGAAACTTAGTTCCCAGTTTGGGAATCCCTGAATTCCAACTACACAGACCAAAACCGAAACTGAACTAACCCAACTCCCTCCAGCTGGCCATTTCCTGTGTCCTGCTTCCCGGGCAAAGGTGCTGACCCCTCCCCCCGCCTAGCTCAGGTTACAGGCTGAGCACGTGTCCGGTTCTAAAGTCACCCCCTGCTGTCCCATCCCCCACACAGACAGTCCCTACTCCATCACAGTAATGAACAGAGCATTTCCCGCATGGAGCAACAGTGACACCGTGTGGCCACACTGGGTAATGCACAGAGCATTTCCCGCATGAAGCAACATTGACACCTTGTGACCACACCAGGTAATGGACAGAGCATTTCCTGCATGGAGCAACAGTGACACCATGTGACCATGCAGGGTAATGCACAGAGCATTTCCTGGATGGAGCAACAGTGATGCCATGTGGCCACGCAGGGTAATGCACAGAGCATATCTCTCATAGAGGAACAGTGAAAACATGTGGCCATGCAGGGTAATGCACAGAGCATCACGCCTATGTAGAGGCTGTAGAGATCCCTGGGGGGCTTAGGGGTCGTAGGGGGCACAGATAGCTACGTCCAGGCTGGAGACATTCTGGTGGGCATTAGGGGCTTCATGAGGGGCACAAATATCTACGTCAGGGCTGGAGAGGTCCCTGGATGGCTTAGAGGGTTGTGGTGAGCATAGATACATACGTCCAGGCTGTAGTGGTCCCTGGGTGTTTAAGGAGTTGGTAAGGGTCACAGAAACTTATGTATGGTCTGGAGGGGTCCCTGGGGGACTTAAGGGTTTGTGGTTGCGCAGATACCTACGTACCGGTTGGAGGGGGCCCTGGGGAGCTTAGGGGGTTTGTGTGGCGTACACATAGCTATAACCAGGCTGGTGGGGGCAATATGGGTCTTAGAAGGCTGGTAGGGGGCAGAGATACCTATGTAGGGACTGGAGAAGTCCTGGGGAGGGCTTTGGGGGTTCCTGGAAGTCACAAATATCTACGTCCAGGCTGGAGGATTTCTGGGGGTATTAGGGAGTTGTGCGGGGGCACAGATACCTATATCGAGGCTGTAGGGGTCCTGGGGTTGCTTTGGGGCATTTTGGGGTACAGATACCTACTTCCATGCTGGAGGGGTCGCTGGGAGGATCAGTGGGTTCCTGAGGGTGCACAGATATCTATGTCCGGTCTATAGGGATCCTGGGGGGGGGCTTAGGGGTTTGTAAGGGGCACAGATACATTCATCCAGGCAAGAGGGGTCCTAGGGACCTTAGGGGGTTCATGCTGGGCACAGATACCTGCGTCTTGGCTGGAGGGGTTTTGGGGATCTTAGGAGGGTTGTGTGGGCACAGATACCTATGTCGATGCTGGAGGAGTCCTGTCATGTCTTAGTGAATTCGTGGTTTCAGAGATACCTACATTTAGGCTGGAGGGGTTCGGTGGGGAATTAGGTGTGTTTGGGGAGGGAACAGATACCTGCATCCTGATGGTAGGTGGCCCTGGGTAGCTTAAGCGGTTTTTGTCGGTCACAGATACAAACATCTATGCTGTAGGGGTCCCGAGGGACTTTGTGGGGCTCTAGGGGTCACAGATACCTACCTAGAGTCTGGAAGGTTCCTGTGGGTATTAAGGGGTGTGTGGGGCATACAGATGCCTACATCTGGGCTTGTGGGTTCCCTGGGGGGCTTAGAGGTTTTTGGAGAGCACAGATACCATTATCCAGGCTAGATGGGTCCTGGTGGGATTAGGGGGCTGTGGGGGGCACAGATACCTATGTTAGCAGAAGCAGGATGAACTCTACCCTCACATCTGGTGGTGAATTATGGCAAGTGTGGAAAAGGATTTCAGGGTCTGATCATGTTTGCATAGACACACCCACCGTGCATGACACGGCCACAGCAGCCTGGGATGGTTACTTTGGCAGCTATGGTATCCCCAGTTTCTTTGTTGTTGGGGTGTGAGATGTGGAGTGTTGTCACCCTGATTGTGTGGATGAGGAACTGTGAAACAGCTTTGAGACAGGGATTCTCACCATCAGTTGAGTGGCACTCACTAGACAACGGAGTGGGCTCCTTGGATGAGCCAGGAACATCAATTACATCTTTTTCTTTTTTAACAGTTGAATAGTAGAGCTGGTTGTTGAATTTGTTAATAACTGAATATCCAGGTTTCTGAGCTGAAGTCATTGAAGTGCTGTGTTAAATAGTGAGGGAGTTTGAAACTATATTGCAGAGCAGCTGATGAAAAAAAGCAGTTTGTGGAACGCTTGGAATGGCTCACAGAGTAAAGTAAGCTTGCAGTTTTTGGACACAGCTGGAGCAGATCACAGGTTGGCTGATGGAGCAGAGCAGCTGGTGGACTGAGCTGAGCAGTTTGTGGGAAAGGTAGAAGCAGAATCCCACGGAGAGGCAGGGCAGACAGCAGTGGACCACGTAAGGTGCCCCTTTCTACCCAGGCTGGCAGGGGGGAAAACCCGGCAGATAGACTCTTGAACTCTGGGGCTGCGGGATTGTGGGTGATTATGGGGTTGCTGGAGTCTTTAAATATTTGAGGTATAGTACTTTGGAGTCTTGGGGTGATTTGGGGATTGCTAGATTCTAGAGACCAGGCAAAAGGACACGGCCTAGTTGAGCTGTTTTCCAAATTTAATGCTATGTTGTTTATCTCACGTTATGAAACATTTTCTGCTATACCCAGATTCTATGATTGCGAGAGGGGAAGTATTGCCTCTTTGAGGCACCTAGGGGTGTGTATGTAAAATTTTCCCATGTCACTGGGTGAGGGTTCGATCTGGTGTGCATTACGTAATAGGGAAGGGACCTCTATGTATTGAACCCAGTCCTTGCTGCTATCAGTTCAGCCTGGCAGACGGGTTCCACCTATGTCCAGGCTGAAGGGGTCCCTGGGGGTTTTAGGGGGTTCCTGGGGGGCACAGAGATTTAGGTCCAGGCTGTAGGGGTCCCTGGGGGGCTCAGGGGCTTGGTGGGGGGCACAGATACCTATGTCCCAGCTGCAGGGGTCCCAGAGTGGCTTAGGGGGTGTCATGGAATGTGGTGGAATCTGGCCCTGCACCCCTCTTCCAGGGACACACAGTGACTCAGCCAGCCAGTAAAACAGAGGGTTGTTTTGGCCAAGAGGAACGAAGGATACAGCAGGGCTTTGGGGCACAAGAAGGACCCGTCAGTTCAGTCCTTCTGGGGGTTCAGGAAGCTTAGTTCCCAGTTTGGGATTCTCTGAATTCCAACTACCCAGCTCCAAACCAAAACTGAACTAATTCCCTCCAGCCGACCCCTTCACGTGTCCAGCTTCCCGGGCAAAGGTGCACACTCTCTCAGCCCTGCCTAGCTAGAGTTACAGGCTTAGGTCCTGTCCCTCACCTAAAGTCACCCCCTGCTCTCTCATCCCCCACACAGGCAGTCCCCACTCCATCACAGTAATGCCCAGAGCATTTCCCGCATGGAGCAACAGTGACACTGTGAGGCCATGCAGGGTAATGCCCAGAGCATTTCCCCGCATGGATCAACAGTGACACCGTGTGGACACACAGGGTAATGCACAGAGCATTTCCCCTCATGGAGCAACAGTGGCACCGTGTGGCCACTTAGGGTAATGCACAGAGCATCGCACCTACGTGGAGGGTGTAGAGATCCCTCGAGGGCTTACGGGGGTTCGTAGGGTCACAGATACCTACATCCAGTATGGGCGGGACCCTGGGAGAGTTAGCGGGGTTGTGAGGGGCATAGGTACTTGAGTCCAGGCTGTAGAGGTCCTGGTGGGGATTAAAGGCTTCCTGGAGGACAGCAATATCTACGTCCAGGCTGAAGGGGTCCCTGGACGCTTAGGGGGTTGTGGTGAGCACAGTGATCCCTGGGGGTATAAGGACTTGGTGAGGAGCACAGATATCTATGTATGTCCTTGAGGGGTCCCTGGGGGGGGGGCTTAGTGGTACTGTAGGAGAGACAGATACCTACGTCCAGGCTATAGGCATTCTGGGGGGGCTTAGGGCTTTGGGGGAGCACAGATACCTACATCCAGGCTGGAGGGGTCCCGGGGGGCTTAGGTGGTTTGTGGGGAGGGGCACAGATATGTGCATCCAGGCTGGAGATGTTCCGGAGAGGATTAGGAGTTTTTGCGGATGGCAGAGATACCTATCTCCATACTCTAGGGGTCCCGGGGGGCTTAGGGTTTTTTGGGAGGCACAGATATCTATGTCCAGGTTGGAGTGGTTCCTGGCGGGGTTAGGGAGTTCCTTGGGTGCACAGATACCTAGGTCCATGCTGTAGGGGTCCCTGGGTGGATTAGGGGTTTTCTGGGTGGCAGAGATACCTACGTCTAGGCTGTAGGGGTCCCTGGGAGGCTTAGGGGGTTTGTGGGGGGCAGAGATATCTACTTCCAGGCAATAGGTCTTCCAGGGGGAATTAGTGTGTTGGGGGGGCACAGATACCTAGGTTCAGGCTGGAGGGTTCCCGGGGGGGGGTATAGGCCGTTTGTGTTGGGCACAGATATCTGCATCCAGGCTGAAGGGGTCCCTGGGGGGGCTAAAGCGGTTTCTGGTGGGCACAGATAACTACCTCCAGGCTGGAGGGGTTTCTCGGCACTTAGGGGTTGTGGGAGGCACAGATACTTCCATCCAGGCTGGAGGGTCCCTGGGGGGCTTAGCGGGTTCATGTGGGGCACAGATTCCTAAGTCCAGGCTGGATGGGTCCAGGGGGTGCTTATGGGGGTCAGGGAGCACAGATGCTTATCTCTAGGCTATAGGGGTCCCTGGTGGGCTTAGGGGGTTTTCGGGGGCCCCATATACCTAAGTCCATGCTGTAGGCGTCCCTACAGGTGCTTATGGGTTCGTGGGGTGCACAGATACTTATGTCCAGTCTGGAGGGGACAGGGGGGTTGAGGTTTCATGAGGGGCACAGATACGAACCTCCAGGCTGTAGGAGTCCCAGGGAGGCTGTGGGGGTACAGATACCTACATCTAGGCTGGAGGGGTCCTGGGGGTTATAGGGGGTTTGTGGGGGGCACAGATACCTAGGTACAGGCTGTCGGTGTCCCGAGGAGATTAGGCGGTTCACTGGGGGCTCAGATACATCCAGGCTGGGGGTTGAGAGGGGAACAGATGCCTACGTCCTAGCTGAAGAGGTCCTGGGTTGTTTAGGAGGTTCGTTGGAGTCACAGATACCTACTTCCAGGCGGTAGGGGTTCCTGGGGCATTCGGGGATTTCTGGGGATCACAGATACCTACGTTCAGACTGGAAGGATTCCAGAGGGCTTAGGAGATTTATAGGGGGACAGATACCAACATCCTGGCTGTAGGGGTTCCCGTGGGGAGTAGGTGGTTTATGGGGGGCACAGATTACTCATAGACTCATAGACTCTAGGTCTGGAAGAGACCTCGAGAGGTCATCGAGTCCAGTCCCCTGCCCTCATGGCAGGACCAAATACTGTCTAAAGCATCCATAATAGACATTTATCTAACCTACTCTTAAATATCTCCAGAGATGGAGATTCCACAACTTCCCTAGGCAATCTATTCCAGTGTTTAACTACCCTGACAGTTAGGAACTTTTTCCTAATGTCCAACCTAAATCTCCCTTGCTGCAGTTTAAGCCCATTGCTTCTTGTTCTATCATTGGAGGCTAAGGTGAACAAGTTTTCTCCCTCCTCCTGATGACACCTTTTTAGATACCTGAAAACTGCTATCATGTCCCCTCTCAGTCTTCTCTTTTCCAAACTAAACAAACCCAATTCCTTCAGCCTTCCTTCATAGGTCATGTTCTCAAGACCTTTAATCATTCTTGTTGCTCTTCTCTGGACCCTCTCCAATTTCTCCACGTCTTTCTTGAAATGTGGTGCCCAGAACTGGACACAATACTCCAGTTGAGGCCTAACCAGCACAGAGTAAAGCGGAAGAATGACTTCTCGTGTCTTGTTTACAACACACCTGTTAATGCATCCCAGAATCACGGTTTTTTTTTTTTGCAACAGTATCACACTGTTGACTCATATTAAGCTTGTGGTCCACTACGACCCCTACATCTCTTTCTGCCATACTCCTTCCTAGACAGTCTCTTCCCACTCTGTATGTGTGAAACTGATTGTTCCTTCCTAAGTGGAGCACTTTGCATTTATCTTTATTGAATTTCATCCTGTTTACCTCAGACCATTTCTCCAATTTGTCCAGATCATTTTGAATTTTGACCCTGTCCTCCAAAGCAGTTGCAATCCCTCCCAGTTTGGTATCATCTGCAAACTTAATAAGCGTACTTTCTATGCCAACATCTAAATCGTTGATGAAGATATTGAACAGAACCGATCCCAAAAGAGACCCCTGCGGAACCCCACTTGTTATACCTTTCCAGCAGGATTGGGAGCCATTAACAACTACTCTCTGAGTACGGTTATCCAGCCAGTTATGCACCCACCTTATAGTAGCCCCATCTAAATTGTACTTTCCTAGTTTATCTATAAGAATATCATGCGAGAACGTATCAAATGCCTTACTAAAATCTAGGGATATCACATCCACCGCTTCTCCCTTATCCACAAGGCTCGTTATCCTATCAAAGAACGCTATCAGATTAGTTTGACACGATTTGTTCTTTACAAATCCATGCTGGCTATTCCCTATCACCTTACCACCTTCCAAGTGTTTGCAGATGATTTCTTTGATTACCTGCTCCATTATCTTCCCTGGCACAGAAGTTAAACTAACTGGTCTGTAGTTTCCTGGGTTGTTTTTATTTCTCTTTTTATAGATGGGTACTATATTTGCCCCCTTCCAGTCTTCTGGAATCTCCCCCGTCTCCCATGATTTCCCAAAGATAATAGTTAGAGGCTCAGATACCTCTTCCATTAACTCCTTGAGTATTCTAGGATGCATTTCATCAGGCCCTGGTGACTTGCAGGCATCTAACTTTTCTAAGTGATTTTTTACTTGCTCTTTCCTTATTTTCTCTTCTAAACCTACCCTCTTCCCGTAAGCATTCACTATACTAGACATTCCTTCAGACTTCTCAGTGAAGACTGAAACAAAGAAGTCATTAAGCATCTCTGCCATTTCCAAGTCTCCAGTTACTGTTTCCCCTTCCTCACTGAGCAGTGGGCCTACCCTGTCCTTAGTCTTCCTCTTGCTTCTAATGTATGACAGATACCAATGTCCTGGCTGTAGATGTTCCTCCACGGTGGCCTCAGGGCTGGAAGAGCTCCCACTCCGTTCTATTACCTGGGGGCTGCAGCAGGGGCACAGAGCTTCTCTGGTCTCACTCCTTTACCCCTGCCCCGCTGTGGCCCTGACACCAGAGAAGCTCTGTGCCCCTGCTGCAGCCTCTGCGCCATATCAGGGAGTGGGAGCTCCTCCAGCCCTGGGGCCACCGTGAGGGAGACTTTTCCAGGGGGACCCAATTTGGCCAGGGGCCCCCGGGACCCCGACAGCCTGGATGTAGGGTTATGTGCGACCACAGCCCCTCTATGTACCCCAGGAACATCTACAGCCAGGACATTGGTATCTGTGCCCCCCGAACGCGCAAAGCCCCCCAAGGACTTTTTACAGCCAGTATGTTGGTATCTGTGCCCCCCATAAATCTCCAAAGTGCTCCAGGACCCCTCCAGTCTGCACGTAGGTATCTGTGACCCCCAGAAATCCCTGAATGCCCCAGGAACCCCTACAGCCTGGACTTAGGTATCTGTGACTCCAACGAACCTCCTAAACCACAGAAGACACCTCCAGCTATGACGTAGGTATCTGTTCCCCCCTCAACCCCCAATCCCCTCGGGACGCCTAGACCCTGGACATAGGTATCTGTGTCCGCCCCTATCCCTTAAGCACTCCCATTACCCCTCTAGCCTGGACTTAGGTATCTGTGCTCCCACAACCACCCTAAACGTCCCAGTGACTCCTTCAGCCTGAACGTAACTACCTGTGACCCCCACGGACCCCCTAAGCCCCCAGGGTTCCCTACAGCCTGGACACAGGTGTCTGAGCACCGCACGAACCCCCTAAGCTCCTCGGGACACATCCAGCCTGGATGTATCTGAGCCCCCAGTGAACCGCCTAATCTCCTCGGGACACCGACAGCCTGTACCTAGGTATCTGTGCCCCCCACAAACCCTCTATACCCCCCAGGACCCCTCCAGCCTAGATGTAGGTATCTGTACCCCCACAGCCCCCCTGGGACTCCTACAGTCTGGAGGTTCGTATCTGTGCCCCCCATGAAACCCCAACCCCCCCTGCCCCCTCCAGCCTGGACGTAAGTATCTGTGCACCCCATGAACCCATAAGCACCTGTAGGGACGCCTACAGCATGGACTTAGGTATCTGGGGCCCCCCAAACCCCCTAAGCCCACCAGGGACCCCTACAGCCCAGAGATAAGTATCTGTGCCCCCTGAACCCCATAAGCCTCCCCTGGATCCCTCCAGCCTGGATTTAGGTATCTGTGCCCCCTACGAACCCGCTAAGCTCCCCAGGGACTCTCCAGCCTGGACGGAAGTCTCTGTGCCCCCCCACAATCCCTAAGTGCCGAGACACCCCTCCAGCCTGGAGGTAGGTATCTTTGCCAAACACAAACTGCCTAAGCCCACCACATCGGGAACCCTGCAGCCTGGATCTAGGTATCTGTGCCCCCCCAACACACTAATTCCCCCTGGAAGCCCTATTGCCTGGACTTAGGTATCGCTGCCCCCCACAAACCCCCTAAACCTCCCAGGGACCCCTACAGCCTAGACGTATGTATCTGTACCCCTCAGAAAACCCCTAATCCACCCGGGGACCCCGACAGCATGGACCTAGCTATCTGTGCCCCCCAGGAACCCCCTAAACCCCCCAGGAACCACTCCAACCTGGATATAGTTATCTGTGCCTCCCAAAAAAAACCCTAAGTCCCCCAGGGACCCCTAGATCCTGGAGATAGGTATCTCTACTGTCCACAAAAATTCCTTATACTCCCTGGAACTTCTCCAGCCTGGACGTACATAGCTGTGCCCCCCACAACCCCCCTAAGCCCCCCGGGACTCCTCCAGCCTGGATGTAGGTAACTGTGCCCCCCCCAAAGCCCTAAGCCTCCCCAGAATGCCTATAGCCTGGACGTAGGTATCTGTGTTCCCTACAATACCACTAAGCCCCCCCAGGGACCCCTCCAGGACAAACATAGGTATCTGTGCCCCTCACCAAGTTCCTAAACCCCCAGGGATCACTGTGCTCACCACAACCTCTAAGCCGTCCAGGGACCTCTCCAGCCTGGACGTAGATATTGGTGTCCTCCAGGAAGCCCTTAATCCCCACCAGGATCTCTACACCCTGGACGCAAGTACCTATGCCCCCCACAACCCCCCTAACTCTCCCAGAGTCCTGACCATCCTGGACGTAGGTATCTGTGACCCTACGAACCCCCTTAAGCCCCCCAGAATGCCTCCAGCCTGGACGTAGCTATCTGTACCTCCCATGACCCCTCAGTCCCCAGGGATCTCTACAGCCTCTACGTAGGTGTGATGCTCTGTGCATTGCCCTGAGTGGCCACACAGTGTCACTGTTGATCCATGCGGGGAAATGCTCTGGGCATTACTGTGATGGAGTAGGGACTGTCTGTGTGGGGGATGGGAGAGCAGCGGGTGACTTTAGGTGAGGGACAGGACCTAAGCCTGTAACTTAAGCTAGGCAGCGGGGAGGGGTCAGCACCTTTGCCCAGGAAGCTGAATAAAGGAAGGGGCTGGATGGAGGGAGTTAGTTCAGTTTTGGTTTGGAGCTGGGTTGTTGGAATTCAGGGAATCCCAAACTGGGAACTAAGCTTCCTGAACCCCCAGAAGGACTCGATTGAGGGGTCGTGGTTGTGCCCAAAAGCTCTGCTGTATCCTTCATTCCTGTTGGCCAAAAAAACCTTCTGTTTTACTGGCTGGCTGAGTCACTGTGTGTCCCAGGAAGAGGGGTGCAGGGCCAGATTCCACCACACTACGTGACAACCCCTAAGCCCCTCTGGGACCCCTACAGCCTGGACGTAGGTATCTGTGCCCCCCAGCAAATTCCTCAGCCCCCCCCGGCCCCCTACAGCCTGGACCTAGATATCTGTGCCCCCCACGAACTCCCTAAGCCCCCCAGGGACCCCTTGAGCCTGGACGTAGGTGGAACCCTTCTGCCAGGCTGAACTGATAGCAGCAAGGACTGAGTTCAATACATAGGGGTCCCTTGCCTACAATGTAATGCAAACCAGCTCGAGCCCCCACCCAGTGACATGGGAAAATTTTATATACGCACCCCTAGGTGCCTCAAAGAGACAATACTTCCCCTCTCGCAAGCATAGAGTCTGGGTGTAGCAGAAAATGTTTAATAACGTGAGATAAACAACATAGCATTAAATTGGGAAAACACCTCAACTAGGCCGTGTCCTTTTCCCTGGACTCATGAGTCCAGCAATCCCCAAATCACCCCAAGGCTCCAAAGTCCAATATCTCCAATGTTTCAAGAGTCCAGCAATCCGAAAATCACCCACAGTCCCGTAGCCCCAGAGCTCAAGAGTCTATCTGCAGGGTTTTTCCCCCTGCCAGCCTGAGTAGAAAGGTGCACCTTATGTGGTCCACTGCTGACTGCTCTGCCTCTCCATGGGATTCTGCTTTTGCCTTCCCCACAAACTGCTCAGCTCGGTCCACCAGCTGCTCTGCCAGCCGACCTGTGTTCTGCTCCAGCTGTCCCTCAAAACTGCTAGTCTCACCTCACTCCGTGGGCCACTCCCACAAACTGCTCCTGTCTGCCAACTACTGTGCTCTGCAATACAGTTTGAGTCCCCCACAAGCTAACACATCTTTTCAGTGATTTCAGCTCAAGAACCTAGAAATTCAATTCTTAAGAGAATAAAAAATCAACACTGCTATTCAACTGTTAAAAGAAGAAAAGTGCAATTGGTGACTCTAGCTCACCCAAGGAGCCCACTCCTTTGTCTAGCGAGTTTCACTCAATTGGTGGTGAGAATCACTGTCTCAAAGCAGTTTCACAGTTCCTCATCCACACAATCAGGGTGACAATACGCCACATCTCATGCCACAACAACAAATAAACGGGATACCACAGCTGCCAAAGCAACAATCCCAGGCTGCCGTGGCCATGTCAGGCGGCGTGGGTGTGCCTATGCAAACACGATCAGCCCCTGAAATTCTTTTCCACACTCGCCATAATTCACCACCAGATGTCAGGGTAGAGTTCATCCTGCTTCTGCTAATATAGGTATCTGTGCCCCCCACAACTCCCTAATCCCACCAGGACCCATCTATCCTGGATAAAGGTATCTGTGCTCCCCACAAACCTCTAAGCCCCCCAGGGAACCCACAAGCCCAGATGTAGGTTCTTGTGCCCCTCACCAACTCCCTAAACCCCCAGGGACCACTTCAGCATGGACTTATGTGTTTGTGCTCACCACAACCCTCTGAGCCGTCCAGCGACCTCTCCAGCCCGGAAGTAGATATTTGTGTCCCCCATGAAGCCCCTAATACCCACCGGAATGCCTCCAGCCTAAACGTAGCTATCTGTGCCCCCATGACCCCTAAGCCCCCCAGGGATCTCTAAAGCATCTACGTAGGTGTGATGCTCTGTGCATTACCCTGCGTGGCCACATGATGTCACTGTTGCACCATGAGGGAAATGCTCTGTGTACTACCCTGCGTCGCCACATGGTGTCACTGTTGCTCCATGCAGGAAATGCTCTGTGCATTACCCTATATGGCCACATGGTGTCACTGTTGCTCTGTGAGGGAAATGCTCTGTGCTTTACTGTGATGGAGTAGGGACTGTCTGTGTGGGGGATGGGAGAGCAGCAGGTGACCTTAGGACCGGACACGTGCTCAGCCTGTAACCTGAGCTAGGAAGGAGGGAATGGGTCAGCACCTTTGCCCAGGAAGCTGGACAAAAGAAGGGGCTGGCTGCAGAGAGTTGGGTTAGTTCAGTTTCTGTTTTGGTCTGGGTGGTTGGAATTCAGGGAATCCCAAATTGGGAACTAAGTTTCCTGAAGCCCCAGAAGGACTCGAATGCGGGATCCTGCTTGTGCCTTCAAGTTCTGATGTATCTTTCGCTCCTGTTGTCCAATAAACTTTCTGTTTTACTGGCTGGCTGAGAGTCACTTTGAGTCCCAGGAAGAGGGGTGCAGGACTGGACTCTTCCACACTCCGTGACAGACCCTAAGCCCCTCCAGGACCCCTGCAGCCTGGATGTAGGTATCTGTGCCCCCCACCAAATACCTAAGACCCCGGAGACCCCTCCAGCCTGAACTAAGGTATCTGTGCCCCCCACAAGCCCCCTAAGCCCCCCACGTACCTATACAGCCAGGACATTTGTATCTGTGCCCTATAGGGACTCCATAAGCCCCTCGGGACACTCCAGTGTGCACGTAGGTATATGTGCCCCCCAGAAACCCCCTCACCCTCCGGGACAGTTACAATCTGGACGTAGATATCTGTGCCCCTCATGAAACCTCTAAACCCCCCCCCCCCGGGACTGATACAGCCTGGACATACGTATCTGTGCCCACCCAAACCCCTAAGACCCCCTGGTACCCGTACAGCCTGGACATAGGTATCTTGGGCCACCAAAAATCCCCTAAGACTCCCAGGATGCCTCCAGCCTGGACGTAGGTATCTATGCCTCCCACTAACCCTCTAAGCGCCCCTGGTACCACTAAAGCCTGGATCTACGAATATGTGTCCCCCACGAACCCCCTAAGCCCCCCTGGGACCCCTAGAGCCTGGAGATTGGTATCTGTGCCCTCCCCCAAAACTCTCTAAGCCCCCCAGGGACCTCTACAGCCTGGACGTAGGTATCTGTGCACCCCAAGGCCCCTAAGATCCCCCGGACCCCTACAGTCTGGATGTAGGTGTGATGGTGCTGCCCGTAGGAGCCAGCTGAGGTCACTCAATCAGGGTGAACCGCAAACAAAACAGGACAGACAAATTCCAAACGCTGCTGGTTATTCCGATACTTAGATTTACCAAGCCAACACAAAACAGCTTCTATAGTACCTCACTGGTCACTTAGAAGTTTAAACCACGCAGTTCCCTTAAAGTACCCAGCCTCAGGCCTCCGTCCAGACACACCTGTCAGATATGATGATGATTCCTGAAAATCTTACTTCATCATGTTAAAGAAAAGATTCTTCTGATCCCAAAGGATCAGCTACATACCCAGGTTCAATTATAACTTATATCTTACCTAAAATACATGCTACAGCCAATTCTTATTAACTAAGCTAAAATGTATTAGAAAAGAAAAGAGAGAGAGTGTTGGTTAAAAGATCAATATACATATAGACTTGAATTCAATTCTTGAGGTTCAGATACATAGTAGAGGTGAGTTTGTAGTTGCCAAAAGTCTTTTTAGAAATAGTCCATACGTTATAGTCCAATTTCCATATTCAGGGTGGCTCCAGTCAATGACTGGGGATCTCAATCCTTGTGGCTTAAGGTTTCCCCCTCTTGAAACCCAAAGCAGATCTGAGATGAAGAAGGATCGTGTCCCAGGGTTCTTATACATTTCCAGCAGCCTTTCGGTCTCAGAAGACAATAGGCTTAACTCTCCTTCCAAGCATCCTGGCAATTAGTACAGAGTAATTTATTCATTAAACAGTTCAGATACAGGTTACCACAACCTTCAAAGAGACACATAGACAATAATACTATTTCAATCAAGTAGCATCATTAATGTTAATATTTCTTTTTTGCTTTTTGAATTAAAACTGTAGCAATAGACAAGACTTGTTTACCTACATCACAAGACCTGAGCAAACATCTCCCCTTCTACCTCTAACAATGCAGACTTGCATTTCAAAGCTTTGTTCATTCACATGTCTTGCTAACTAGTTCTTAAGGTTCACCCATGGGTCAGATCAGTCGGTGAGGTGAGTTAATTAACTCTTTCTGGCCCTGTCACCTTTCAATGAGATATTAGATTATACTTATAATGTCACAGTCGCGGTGAGTCGACTGCTGCAGCTCCCCGTAGACTCTGCCTGTGTCTCTTACCGAGTTGGAGTACAGCAGTCGAGGGGAGAGCACTCGATGTGTTGCATCTACACTAGACGCAATATATCAACCACTGCTGGATCGATCTCTGCCCACCGATTTGGCAGGTGGTATAGACATACCCCGAGTATCTGGTGATAGGAGCTGGACCCCGGAGGGGGACACATTGAAGGAACTCAGGAGCTAAAGTGCCTCTATTGTAAACTGTCAGGGCTGCTGAGGCTCAGAGGAGGGTGCTTGACTGATTGGCAGTCTTATGCGCCACAAGCCTGGGAGGCAGGAGACGTGAAGCGGCCATGGTGTGCTCAGGGTGCTCATGTTTGGAGCAGGGGTGAGCTGAGGCGAGGGGGGTGCCGCAGGGCAGAGCGGGGGAGTTGCCACAAGATGGGAGCCTCAGGGTGGAGGGGAGGAGCTACCGCGGGTGGGAAACCTCAGGGTGGGGGCGCAGGGGGGGAGGGCGCAAGGTGGAAGTTTCGCCTAGGGAGTGAAACATCCTTGCACCAGATCTGCCCCATGCCCTGCCTGCAGCCAGCCCTGCAACCCCTGCCCTGCCCTGCCCGCAGCCATCCTCTGTCTCCAGACAGCCCTGCACCTTCTGCCCTGCCCACACCAGCTGCATCTTCCCTGCCCTACTTGCAGCCAGTCCTGCAGCAAAGCCCCTGACAAACCCCCAGACCTGTCTCCAGCAATCTCCTGCCACACCTCCCTGTGGCCCTGCCCAAAACCAACCAGCCCCCCCACACACCCAGCCTGCACCAGCCCTGCACCCCTTGTCTGCAGCCACCCCTGCATCCCCTGCCCTGTCTCCAGCCAACCCAATGCACCCCCCTGCCTGAAGCCAGCCAGCCCCGCACCCCTTACCCTGTCTGCAGCCAGACCCTACCTCCAGCCAGCCCCATGTCCACCGGTGCCCTGCAGTACCCAGGGCAGTAACCCTGCCCTTCTGCTTCAATGAGGGGGGCAGGGAGAAGCTGGGACCCACACATGTGCACACCCTAGGGTGACCAGACAGCAAGTGTGAAAAATCGGGACAGGGGGTGGGAGGTAATAGGATCCTAGATAAGAAAAAGACCCCAAAATTCGGACTGTCCCTATAAAATAAGGACATTTGGTCACCCTAGCACACCCCCAGGACTCCTGTGTTCCATTGCTGGGTTTCCAATTGGTTCCACTGCTGGTTGTTTTCCTTTTCCTGGGGGACTTTGGGCAAGTTGCTCCCCCATCTAGGGCTCTGTCCCCAGCAGTGAAATGGGGATTTCATACTTTCCCGCTATTGGAAAGTGCTGGGAGAATCTCCCAGCAAAAGCTGCTCTGACAGTGCTAAGCAGAATCTGACCATTCAAGGTCAGAGCGCACTGCCCAGGAGGAGTGTTTGACTCTGGGGTTTCACTTCAGCCCAGTCTAGAGAGAGGGGCCCAGCCATGGAGTTTGGCTCAAGGAGACCAAGTCTCCAATTTGTTAAGGAAGTTTTGAATTTCAATCCTGTGCTCCAAAGTGATTGGTGTCAGTTGCAAATTTTAGAAGCATGGTGTGCACTGCATTTTCCAAATCATTCATGAAAATATTGAATAGTACCGGACTCCGGACTGATGTCTGCCAGACCCACTAGGTACACCCTCTCCATTGGACAGCCAAAAATGGAGAAGGGCTCCTGGAGTCTGGGCTTTCAACCAGCTCTGCACCCACATTACACTGATTGCAGCTGGACTGCATTTCCCTCGTTTGCTTGTGAGAATGTCCTACAGGACAGTGTCAAAAGCCTTAGTATCTGCAAGTTAGATCCCATCTACTGTTTACCCACCTACTCCAGGCCCGGAACCCTGCCGAAGAAGGAATGAGGATTGGTTTGGAATGATTTGTTCTTGACAAATCCATGCTCACTCGTCCTAAGAACCAAATTATCCTGTAGGTGCTGATGACAAACTGAGTGTTTAAGAATGTATTGCAGGATCTCTCCAGTTATGGCAGTCAGGCTAGCTAGTCTGTAAGTCCCAGGGGTCTCTTTGTTCCTCTTTGAAAGATAGGTCCTGTCTTGTTCACGGATGGGAAAATGTTCTTTTTCAGGGATCTCAGACGAGAACTGGGGCACAACACCTGGTTTGTTAAGGCCACAAAAACGGAAGCAGGAACCTCTTCTCTCCCGCTGGCAAAGAACCCCAGGTACCTAAAAGATAGGGATTCACATCTTTG